>NC_056438.1:49794565-49882065 GCF_018296145.1 Oncorhynchus tshawytscha | reverse complement strand
CTCTTTGAGCACCTTTTCTTTCTGCCTCTATGGCCATCCAACAATTAAAAAGTCCAGAACTTTACATTTAAAAAAAATCTAATATCAGGGGAGGGTGTTTGTTACAAAACTATCTGAAACCCACTCATGACATCAGTATGATTTTTTTCAAGGTAGATCATAAAGAATCACAAATATCAAAATATGGATGTTTTGCAATATGTGCTTATGCCTTTCTTGTTTCTGAGTGACGGTCAGTTGGTCAGATGGTTCAGCCAGAGTGGGGGGTGGTGGTCAAGGACTTTCTACTGGGGGAGAGGATAATCATGCCTTGGTTCAGTGAATAAAGAGTGGGACTGAATGTGGACCGGGTCTGGTTGCGATCCGGTCCATTGGGTGGTTGAGTGGAGGTGTGTAGAGGTTAGGAGGTCAGATCAGGTCAGGAACAGAGGCTTGTCTCTCTGAAGAGCTCTGAAGGAATAGAGAGGAACCACGACAAAGAAAAATGAATAGTAATCAATCAATAATAATCAATCAATGTTTTTTTAAACAGACTTTGTGTTATGAAACACATTTCAAATACAATTTGAATGATTGATAGACACTTGGGTTAGCAACTGTTCTAATTAACAGATGTTTAAGCAATACATAAAGGGCTAGTTTCCTGGTCAACGATTAAGCCTCCTCCTGGAATACAAAGCTTGCTCAAAATAGAATCTAAATTCAAAGTACTTCTTAGTCCATAACTGGGCCCTAAAGGTCAATCTGAATATGAACTCCATTCATACTCTCATATCTGCTATGTTTCTCCATTCTGCTTTGTCATACTACAGTTGAAGTCGGATGTTTACATATACCTCAGCCAAATACATTTAAACTCAGTTTTTAACAATTGCTGACTTTCATTCCCAGCAAAAAATTACCTCTCTTAGGTTAGTTAGGATCACCACTTTATTTTAAGAATGTGAAATGTCCAAATAATAGTAGAGAGAATGATTTATTTCAGCTTTTATGTCTTTCATCACATTCCCAGTGGGTCAGAAGTTTACATGCACTCAATTAGTATTTGATAGCATTGACTTTAAATTGTTAAACTTTTGTCAAACGTTTCGGGTAGCCTTCCACAAGCTTCCTGCAATAAATTGGGTGAATTTTGGCCCGTTCCTCCTGACAGAGCTGGTGTAACTGAGTCAGGTTTGGAGGCCTCCTTGCTCGCACATGCTTTTTCAATTTCTGCCCACAAATTTTCTAGAGGATTGAAGTCAGGGCTTTGTGATGGCCACTCCAATACCTTGACTTTGTTGTCCTTAAGCCATTTTGCCACAACTTTGGAAATATGCTTGGGGTCATTGTCCATTTGGAACACCCATTTGCGACCAAGCTTTAACTTCCTGACTGATGTCTTGAGATGTTGCTTCAATATATCCACATAATTTTCCTGCCTCATGGTGCCATGCACCCCCACAACATGATGCTGCCACCCCGTGCTTCACGGTTGGGATGGTGTTCTTCGGCTTGCAAGCCTCCCCCTTTTTCCACGATGGTCATCATGGCCAAACAGTTCTATTTTAGTTTCATCAGACCAGAGGACATTTCTCCAAAAAGTACGACCTTTATCCCCATGTGCAGTTGCAAATCGTAGTCTGGCTTTTTTATGGCGGTTTTGGAGTAGTGGCTTCTTCCTTGCTGAGCGGCCTTTCAGGTTATGTCAATATAGGACTCGTTTTACTGTGGATATAGATACTTTTTTACCTGTTTCCTCCAGCATCTTCACAAGGTCCATTGCTCTTGTGCTGGGATTGATTTTCCACATTTCGCACCACAGTATGTTCATCTCTAGGAGATAGAATGCGTCTCCTTCCTGAGCGGTATGACGGCTGTGTGGTCCCATGATGTTTATACTTGCGCACTATTGTTTGTACAGATGAACGTGGTACCTTCAGGCATTTGGAAATTGCTCCCAAAGATGAACCAGACTTGTGGAGGTCTACAAAAAAATTTCTGAAGTCTTGGCTTATTTCTTTAGATTTTCCCATGATGTCAAGCAAAGAGGCACTGAGTTTGAAGGTAAGCCTTAAAATACATTCACAGGTACACCTCCAATTTACTCAAATGATGTCACTTTGCCTATTAGAAGCTTCTAAAGCCATGACATCATTTTCTGGAATTTTCCACGTTGTTTAAAGGCACAGTGTATGTAAACTTCTGACCCACTGGAATTGTGATACAGTGAATTATAAGTGAAATAATCTGCCTGTAAACAATTGTTGGAAAAATTACTTGCGTCATGCACAAAGTAGATAAACGTCCTAACCGACTTGCCAAAACTACAGTTTGTTAACAATAAATTTGTGGAGTGGTTGAAAAGCGAGTTTTAATGACTCCAACCTAAGTGTATGTAAACTTCTGACTTCAACTGTAAATATAGGTTCAATCTAAAATATATATATATATATATATAAAATAAGGATGAGTATTTCTACCCATTGCCACAGTATTCGCTGGTCCAGTCGAGGTGCTGGCTGGGCCCATTCCGACACACCTGTCTGTAGTCCATGGATGGGGACAGTCCCTGCCCACCGGACGAGTTGAGCATGTTCTGGAAATCTGATTGGAGAGGGAATCCCTGGAAAAAAAAAAAAAATTCAAAGTCTACCATTAGATACCATTTTCCAGTGTTATCTGTGTTATTCTACTCATAGAGATACACTAGTATGTGGACACCCCTTCAAGTGAGTGGATTCGGCTATTTCAGCCACACCCGTTGCTGACAGGTGTATACAATCAAGCACACAGCCATGCAATCTCCATAGACAAACACTGGCAGTGGAATGAAGAGCTCAGTGCCTTTTAACGTGGTACCGTCATATGATGCCATCTTTCCAACAAGTCCGTTTGTCAAATTTCTGCTCTGCTAGAGCTGTAAGTGCTCTTATTGTGAAGTGGAAATGTCTAGGAGCAACAACGGCTCAGCCGTGAAGTGGTAGGTCACACAAGCTCACAGTGTGTAGTGTGTAAAAGCGTAGTGTGTAAAAATCGTCTGTTCTCGGTTTGGAACACTCACTACCGAGTTCCAAACTGCCTCTGGAAGCAACGTTAGCACAATAACTGTTCTTCTGGAACTTCATGAAATGGGTTTCCATGGCCAAGCAGCTGCACACAAGCCTAAGATCATCATGCACAATGCCAAGCGTCGGTTAGAGTGGTGTAAAGCTCGCCGCCATTTGACTCTGGAGCAGTGGAAACATGTTCTCTGGAGTGATGAATCACGCTTCACCATCTGGCAGTCCAGCAGACAAATCTGGGTTTGGCGGATGCCTTGTGAACAGTTTTGCTAGTTCCAACTATAAAGTTTTGTGGAGGAGGAATAATGGCCAGAGGCTGTTTTTATGGTTTGAGCTTGGCCCCTTAGTTCAATTGAAGGGTAATCTTAATGATACATTATACAGTACAATGACATTCTAGACGTTTCTGTGCTTCCAACTTTGTGGCAACAGTTTGGGGAAGGCCTTTTCCTGTTTCAGCATGACAATGCCCCTCTGCATAAAGCGAGGTCCATACAGAAATGGTTTGTCGAAATCAGTGTGGAAGAACTTGACTGGCCTGCGCAGAATCCTGACCTCAACTCCATCGAACACCTTTGGGATGAATTGGAACGCAGACTGCGAGCCAGGCCCAATTGCCCAACATCAATGCCCTAATGCTTTTGTGGTTGAATGGAAGCAAGTCCTCACAGCAATATTCCAACATCTAGCGGAAAGCCTTCCCAGAAGAGTGGTGGCTCTTATAGCAACAAAGAGCCATCTTGGTCATGGATGAATTACAAATCAGTCTATTTAGAATAAATGGTAAAAGAGGCACAGCATTCTATTGAATTCTATGACTCTAATGTCAGTCATGACGAAGACCTAAGAGTCGAAACGTTGTCTGAGTATATCAAACTCGTATATATTTCCGTAGCAAAGTGCATCAGGGTAGCATGCACATATGTGCACATAATCATAAGCCAGACTTGGAGAATTATCCTTCAAAAGAGGATGAGCGCCTTGCATTTACATACAGATGGTTAGAATCTCACAAGTGGTTATGGGGTCTGAGTCCACAGCTCGCAATTCCCACGACACTGATGTCTCTGATAACAACAAAAAAAGCCAATGACAGCCAATACAAGTCACGTGCTGTGATGTGTAAGAGCAACAGATTAGCTAGCTTGTGGATAACGGATCTGTGGATACTGTGGATGGGAAAGTATTTGCAGGCTTCTCTATAGCGGTACGGCACTCAGATATATACGAATCAATTCATCAAATAATGACCTCCCATGTTATGTTATAGTATGACACTATTCAAATGAGCTGTGATAGACATTGGTCAAGACACGATGACTCATGAGGGCATCGTCATTGTTGGGAGTTGGTTATTGACTGAGCTTCCCTATAGCGAGTCAATGGTAGACGTGAGAGTGTACTCTGAGGAGGTGGAGCCTGACCAGCTGGAGAAGCGGGAGAGACGGAAGATGGGGAGTAAAAAAAGGAGTAGTTATTTTAATTAGGGGAGCAGAAATTTTAATGTTGGGGTTTCTTGAAGTGTTTGTCTTTTTTTGATTGGGGAGGGAGGGAGGAGTGGGACAGATAGAGGAGATGGGGGAGAAAGAAATAGAGACAGAGAAAGACACAGACAGAGAAAGAAAGACAGAGGGAGAGACAGAGAGATAGAAAGACAGACAGAGAGAGAGAGAGAGAGAGACTACGTATGAAAGGGAAGTGAATCTGGGCGCTACGCTGCAAGCTCTGCTCTGAAAGAGAGGGGACAGCAGGTGGCTGAGTTCTCTTCTCCTCCTCAGACTCTTACCTATTCAGGCATTGTTCCACAAATTCTTGTCCTTCACTCCATCACAAAGGCCCCATCTGCCCCCTTTTTTTTTATCTCTCTCTCTCTCACCCATCCCCCCTCCCCTCTCCCCCGTTTCCCTACTCTATTAACTACGGGAAAAAGTTTCAGCACTCGCATTTTTTTTTGCACTCTCTCCCCACCAAAATATGCAAAATTGAGCAAGGGAGGATTATTACTCCCCGTGGGATTTAAAAGTCCCCAATAAAAGAGGGATCTGAGTGCTAGGGGCTTAGTGGCAACCAAACCCAAACCTCTGTTTAACCATTCTTCCCCCCCTTTTCTCCATGGACTGACACAGCCATACAGGCAGCCCCATACAAGCAGCTCATCTAAAATTGGACTTCAGACAAATTCATATTCTAATCTGCATGAAGACTGAGGCACCCTTCTACACCCTCCCCCCCCTCCCTATTTTTTTTCTTCGATCAGCAACAGTTAACTTGCCTGCTGAGAGTAGATAAATGGCAGTTCCTGCTCTTAAAAACAACAACAACGATACCCGCATGCTTAGTGAATACTGTACCTCAAGTCTACAATCTCAATGCTTCACTCTTAGAAAAAAGGGTTCCAAAAGGGTTCTTCAGCTGTCCCCTTAGGTGAACCCTTTTTGGTTCCAGGCAGAACCCTTTTTGGTTCCAGGTAGAACCTTTTAGGGTTCTACATTGAACCCAAAATTGTTTTTACCTGGAACCAAAAAGGGTTCTTCAAAGGGTTCTCCTATGGGGACAGCTGAAGAACCCTTTTAGGTTTTAGATAGCACCTTTTTATCTAAGAGTGTACAGTATCAACATGCTCCCTTTCCTTTATATTATATATTCCGAGGAGGTTAAATAATCTGAACACATTGGACAGGTGAGAGTGGTAGAACACAGTCTAACTACTAGGATATGTTGTTTAACCTCCATATTGATATAACTCGTCTAGGAAGTGAGTGGCATAGAAAACTACCATTCACCCCAGCGCCTTTACCTAGGATCTCCCACCAACCCTTGTTTTGCTATTCATTCTAAGTACCACGCTCAGGAGATCAGGAGGTGAGTGTTCTCTCTCACTCAAGAGGTATGTCACCTGTTCCCCTGGATACCCGTTTCCATAACGACCTGGTCCCGTTGATACCTGATAACCTAGTCCTCTTATTAAACTAATGTCCCTCTCAAATGACACCACCCTATGGAGCTCAAAAGTAGTTGCCGAAAGGGAAAAGACAGTGGGTCATGTTAGATTGTACAGGGAGTAAAGCTGATCCTGTGGTAACATCTCCTCTAATATTATACAGAGCCCCCTCTCGGATATATCTTCTGTGGTTTATTTGTTGTTGTTGATTTTCCTCAGGACAAAATGTCTGTTGCATTAGTGAGGCAGCGAAACTGGGTGTTTTTGTGCATAGAAACGGATGGGTGATTTAACCTCTGAAGGGGTCAGTTACTTTTAAAATACAATTCCGATGTACAGTTTGCATTCTTGTATGTATTCTGTATCTAAGGTCCAGAGAGTGAGAGAGAGAGAGCGAAAGAGAGAGGTCCACTTCCCTTTTTCCAATCTGCGTTGTTGACTAGCCCCTACAGAGAACTCATCTCATTTCCTGTGTATGTGTCCTGTCCTGTCTGCTAGACTGGCTTCATCAGATAGCCCTGCCTGCCTGTGCGTTTTGTCTCCACCACTGATGCATTCATCAATCTCAATGTGCTGCTGTTGGTGCCCTTATATAACATCCTCAGCCTAATGCATTTGTTTATTACTGGGAGAAAATGGAAAATGGGGGATTGTGTGTGTGGCTATGTGTGCGTGTGTGTAGGGGAGTTGTGTTTTTGAGAGAAAAACGAAAAACAGGGATAGAGAGAAAGAGTGTGTGTAATGTGAATGTACAGTATTAGACTGGCAGTAGTATGAATACATCCTATCTTGCCTTCAATCTCTGGCACATGAAGGGACCGGATATGATTGTAAATAACATTGAAATGAATCATCTATAACTGTGATTCTCAACCGGTGGGTCGAGGTTTTGAACGGGTCCATAGTGACTCAGTAAAAAATACATAAAACATTAATTTACTGACTTTTTATGAAAAATACTGCAGTCTCAACTTAAACAACTAACGTCAGGTAGAAAGTATGTAGAGATGATATATTTTTTAAATAATTTAACCTCTGAACTATTTTTCTTCAATCACAGTATTTTCAATATAGAGTTATTAGCAGCGCTATTTAGCGTATTTGGTTGATGTTGTGGTCTCATAGCAGTGAGCTTAACATTCTTCATCAAGAATATGGGCAAAATAGAATGAATGGCAATGAAAAAGGTGGGGCTGTTGTTCCCTTGTCATATACTTGGTGTATTTACCGCCAATATAGCACTAAACATAGTTTTACAGATTGCATTTTGGCAACACCAAAAAATGGTGTGCAAAGTGTTTGAAGCTGTACATTGTAGGTGACCATGTCTGAGTGTATAACCACAATATGCATAATATGTACATTGTGTGTTTGTGTGCGCACTTGAGTGTGTGTTTTTGCATGTGTGTTGAACTCACCTGGGCCACAATGCTGTTCATTGACTACAGCTCAGCGTTAGTGCCCTCAAAGCTCATCACTAAGCTAAGGACCCTGGGACTAAACACCCTCCTCTGCAACTGGATCCTGGACTTCCTGATGGGCTGTCCCCAGGTGGTAAGTGTAGGCAACAACACATCTGCCACACTGATCCTCAACACAGGAGCCCCTCAGGGGTGCGTGCTTAGTCCCCTCCTACACTCCTTGTTCACTCACGACTGTGTGGCCAAGCACGACTCCAACACCATCATTAAGTTTGCCGACAATACAACGGTGGTAGGCCTGATCACCAACAACAATGAGACAGCCTATAGGGCGGAGGTCAGAGACCTGGCAGTGTGGTGCCAGGACAACAACCTCTCCCTCAATGTGACAAGGGAGATGATCGTGGCATACAGGAAAAGGAGGGCTGAACATGCCCCATTCTCATCGACGGGGCTGCAGTGGAGCAGGTCTAGAACTTCAAGTTCCTTGGTGTCCATATCACCAACAAACTAACATGGTCCA
The DNA here is from genome assembly GCF_018296145.1 of Oncorhynchus tshawytscha. Lineage (NCBI taxonomy): Eukaryota > Metazoa > Chordata > Actinopteri > Salmoniformes > Salmonidae > Oncorhynchus > Oncorhynchus tshawytscha. The sequence goes on along the minus strand of NC_056438.1, from coordinate 49,874,136 downwards.
AACACACCAAGACAGTTGTGAAGAGGGCATGACAACACCTATCCCCCCTCAGGAGATTTGACATGGGTCCTCAGATCCTCAAAAAGTTCTACAGCTGACTGATTGCATCACCACCTGGTATGGCAACTGCTCGGCATCCGACCGCAAGGCGCTACAGAGGGTAGTAAGTACGGCCCATCACTGGGGCCAAGCTTCCTGCCATCTAGGACCTCTATACCAGGCAGTGTCAAAGGAAGGCCCTAAAAATTGCCAAAGACTCCAGCCACCCTAGTCATAGACGGTTCTCTCTGCTACAGTATGGCAAGCTGTACCGGAGTGCCAAGTCTAAGTCCAAAAGAGCCCTTAACAGCTTCTACCCCCAAGCCATAACAGTGCTGAACAGCTAGTCAAATGACTTCCTGGACTATTTGCATTGACCCCCAGTTTTTTTTACGCCGCTGCTATCTACGCATAGTCACTTTATTACCTCAATTATCCTGTACCTCCACACATTTACTGGGTACCGGTACCCCTTGTATATATAGCCTCGTAAATGTTATTTTATTGTGTTACTTGTTCTTTAAAAAAAAAAAACGTTTGTTTATTTAGTAAATGTTTTCTTAATTCTTGTTTTTCTCAAAACTGCATTGTTGATTAATGCCTTGTAAGTAAGCATTTCACGGTAAAGTCTCCACCTGTTGTATTCGGCGCATGTAATACATAAAATGTGATTTGATTTTGAGTGTGTTTTTATGCATTTGGGCATGTGTGTGTGTGTGCCTGTTCAACTAACCTGTCCCATTGAGGGTGAGTGCAGAGACAGCGGGTGTCCTCCGAGCTGTTGCTGGTGGTGCATTCCTAGGTGGGAGTGGGAGTGGAGCGGCGGGCTGATCTGGAAAGGAGGGGGGGACACCGCCGCCATGCTGCCCAGAGACACCCCACCTGAATGGGGTCCACTGGGCCGGGGGGTCACCCCCCGGGAGAGACCCTGGAGGGGGGACAGGTGGGGGCTGAGGCCGGCCTGGTGCTGCTGGGACTGCTGTTGCTGGTGGTGGGGGTGGGGGTGGTGGCTCTGGTGGTGGTAGGGGTGGCTCATGTAGAGGCTGGGGTGGGAGTGATGGGGGTGGGGGTGCTGCTGGGGGTGCTGGTGGCCTGATCCGGGGAACACGGGGGGCTTGGGGCCCAGCATGGAGGAGGCCTGGGACACTTTGACCTCACCTGGCTCATTGTAACTCTGAAGGGAGAGACGGAGGGAGGGAGAGATAAAGAGAGAGAGAGGACAGAGAAAGGAAGACGGGAGAAGGAGTTGGAAAGACAGAGATGGGAAAGCGAGAGATGGAAGCGGGAGAGAGAGCACAACAGTGATACCAGAGTCCTACAGAGTCAACTGACCACTGCTCTTATGAAGACGTATCACGGTAGAAGAACTACAGCTCCCAGGTTATGTCTGGTTCTGGTCCCTACCTGTGAGACCAGGCTTGCTCTGTATGCAGCCAGCTGCTTCAGGTATTCCTTCTTGGCAGTCTCTGTCTTCTTTTTGTACACCTATAAAAGACAGAACAGTAAACATTGCACTTCAGTTGCCAAACTACTTCATTCCTAGAAATAAACCCATCTACCGGGGTTAGTGTTTATGTCCTATGAAGCTATTATAATGCTAAATAATACTCAAAAGGTTTCCAGAACTAGATTGTTCCTCTTCACAATCCATCCATCCGTCTGTTTTTGTCTGTCTGTCTGTCTGTCTGTCTGTCTGTCTGTCTGTCTGTCTGTCTGTCTGTCTGTCTGTCTGTCTGTCTGTCTGTCTGTCTGTCTGTCTGTCTGTCTGTCTGTCTGTCTGTCTGTCTGTCTGTCTGTCTGTCTGTCTGTCTGTCTGTCTGTCTGTCTGTCTGTCTTCCGAGCTGTTGCTGTTCTCTCCAGGAAATACACTGTCCTGTCCTCAGACAGACATCCTTCTCCACCTTTACTGCTATGCTCCTCTCTGTATGCAGCTCTACGCCACACTGGAGGGGGGTGTGTGTGTGTGTGTGTGTGTGTGTTTGAAAATGTGTTTCTGTGTGTGTGTGTGTGTGTGTGTGTGTGTGTGTGTTTGTTTGAAAATGTGTTTCTGTGAGTGTGTGTGTGTGTGTGTGTGTGTGTGTGTGTGTGTGTGTGTGTGTTTGTTTGAAAATGTGTTTCTGTGAGTGTGTGAGTGAGTGTGTGTGTGTGTGCATGTGCGCGTTTGTAATAGGACAATAGCACGGCGCTTACTAGAATAAATATGTAAAAGCTTTCTCTTCCATTTGCTTCTGTCAAGAGGCCCTTTGTAAGTCAAAACACACAGTAGCATTCACAGTAGCATTCACAGTAGCAGAGCCACAGGACCAGAGAGAGCCACTAGCTACTTCTACTGTGAAACCGTGAAAAGGATTTAATGTTGTTTTTTTCATCAACTTTTTCTCCCTCTTTTTTTTGTGAGAACAATAGCCTTATACTCTATTATTTTATAATCTAATACACTGAGTGTACAAAACATTAAGAACACCTGCTCTTTCCATGACATAAACTGAATAGGTGAATCTAGGGGAGAGCTGTGATCCCTTATTGGTGTGACTTGTTAAATAAACTTCAGTGTAGCTGAAGGGGAGGAGACAGGTTAAATGAAACATGTTAAGCCTTGAGACCATTGAGACATGGATTGTGTCTGTGTGCCATTCAGAGGGTGACTGGGCAAGAGAAAAGATTGAAGTGCCCTTGAACAGGGTATGGTAGTAGGTGCCAGGCGCACCGCTTTGTGTCAAGAACTGCAACGCTGCTGGGGTTTTCACGCTCAACAGTTTCCAGTGTGTTTCAAGAATGGTCCACCACCGAAAGGACATCCAGCCAACTTGACACAACTGTGCGAAGCATCGGAGTCGACATGGGCCATCATCCCTGTGGAACGCTTTTGAACACCTTGTAAAGTCCCCGCCCCGACGAATAGAGGCTGTGCTGAGGGCAAAAGGGTGTGTAACTCCATATTAGGAAGGAATTCCTAAAGCTTGGTGTACTCCGTGTATATTATCATCTATTCTATAGCGTCAGAGTGGGGCGGATCCTGTCTAATGAAGTCCAAGAAGGAAGTGTAGGTGAAGAGGTCTGAGGAGGTAGGAGGATGCATTGTACTATCGGGGCCGTACCTGTTTCTGTTCCTCTCCGAGGCCGTCCCACATGGAGGCCACTATCTTGGACACCTCTCCAAAGGTAGCATTAGGGTTGGAGCCCTTGATGGCTGCCTGGGTGTCTCTGAAGAACAGGGCGTAGGCAGAAACTGGCTTTGAGGGTTCGTTGGGGTCCTTCTTCTTCTTCTTCTTGGGGGTCTTGGGCTTTTTGGGCGTCTCGACCGCTGCCGGTCGCTTCTCTGCCTGATGAAGAAAGGAGGAAGGAATGGTCAGACTATATGTGCTTCTGGAGTGAGCAAAGTGTGTGAAGAGTGAGTGTTGATTGTTTAAATAGATCAGAATGGACTTTAATAGTAGATACGCTATGTACAGTATACTGTAGGACACAGAGTTTTTCCTTACCATGATCAGGAAAAACTCAGGGCACTATTTAAAATGTTGACTGTATATCCTTCCTAACATTTTCCAGAACATTCATAAATATTTTGGTTTATTTACCTGCTCTTGTCCAGTAGGAACGTACCGTTTAAAACAATTTGTTTTCTATGTGAGATAATGAACATGACCATGAATGTGAGAGTTTGCAAACAGATAGAAATCATTTCTGTATAAAAAGACCTTGACAGATGTTAGTACCGGTAGTTACAACTATGCAAGACTTTCATTTATCCATCAATTTATGAATATGTTTAGAAATGGCTTTATACAGGAAACACAGAAATAGCCATAACTCTGAATAGCGCAGTGCACATTTCTGAAATGTTGACCGCATTAGATTTTATACTCCACTAAATTAAACATAAGGATTTTTCCAGAGGGGCACATAAAATATTGAAATAGTTTCATTTTCTAAAAGATTGCTATTTGCAGTTAAAACATACGGTGGAAATAAGGGTGTGGAATATGGCAAAGGTGTTTGGGAAAAGTACCCGTTGGTTTGATTTCCATATAGTGTTGTATATGCATGGAAAATGGCACCATTGTATGAGCAATCACATAAGCATTAAGATAGCAGCTCTCCACTGTGACTCCCTTCTCCAAGGGAAAGGGTAAACAAATGTAATGGCACAAAGGTTACAGATGACTCACACTTATACAAATAGGTGTATGTGTGTCTATGTGCATGCGTGTGTGTGTGTGTGCGTGTGTGTGTGGGGCTGTATAATAAGGAAGTTAGTTGTTTTGTGCGTGTGTATATGTTCACGTGTGTCGGTTCTCTCTCTCTCTCTCTCTGTGCTCTCTGTGTGTGTGTGAGTGTGTGCCTGCCTGCCACACACGTGCATGTATGTATCCATCCCTATGCTCACCTTTATTGATTCTTCATTGTCATCCTCATGTACGGAACTAGAAGGAGAGGGTGTGGCCGACTTGCTCCCAGGGGGAGATGGGGAATTATGGGTAATGTTGTTCCCGCTCAGTCCCAACTGGGCATTGAGTTGTGATTGGTTGATGGTGGTCAGCTGACTCTGATGTCCCATGCCTGATTGGCTCCTGGGTCTGAGCGCTTCCATTGGCTGATGGCTGCTGTACCGGGAATCGGAATTGACCATTTGTTGCATCTGAGAAAAAACAATGTAGATTGGTTTTTAAATGGCATAAAAATGGCATACAATAATGTTACTCTTGACAATGGTTAACCTACTCTTAGAAACACTCTTGAAACATCTGCTTGTTCACACAAATACTCACAAATTTTCCTTCACACACTGAGCATTGTTTCAACCATGACTGATACAACTTGCATCCTTCAGCACAGGGACAACGTCATTTTGGTCTATTTGGTTTGATTGAATAGCTCCCCTCCGTGTGGCCCCTCCCTTCCTGAGTGTGGCCAGGTCACCTGCTACCATAGGCACTGACAGGTGCCGTGAGCGACGCCTCACGCCTGCTATTGTCCCTGACACAGTGTCCTACACAATGTCCCTGACAGGAGGGGCTTACATCAACACCAGGACAGGTGACTCCTGTTAACTGTATAATCTACAGAGAATTAACCCCATCCATCCCCTCCAGCTAACTAACACCTTAACCCCTTATATCAGAGATGGAAGAGGAAGCGAGACACCCCCTCGCTGTTTTTTTCTGCTTTTTTCTTACTTTTTTACCCCGTGTTCGTGATATCCAATTGGTAGTTACAGTCTTGTAACATCGCTGCAACTCCCGTACAGACTCGGGAGAGGCGAAGGTCAAGAGCATTGCGTCCTCCGAAACACGACCCTGCCAAGCCGCACTGCTCGCTTAAAACCGGAAACCAGCCACACCAATGTGTCAGAGGAAACACCGTACAGCTGGCGATTGAAGTCAGCATGCATTACGCCCAGCCTGCCACAGGAGTCGCTAGAACGCGATGGGACCTGGACATCCCAGTCGGCCAAACCCTCCCCTAACCCGGACGTCGCTAGGCCAATTGTGCGCCGCCTCATAGGTCTCCCGTTTGGCTGCGACACAGCCCGGGATCGAACCCGGATCTGTAGTGACGCCTCTAGCACTGTGATGCAGTGCCTTAGACCGCAGCCCCAGTCGGGAGGCCCCTTCTCTGCTTTTTTTCTGGTTCAATGAAAGTCAATGAACTAAGTAGAACAGCTTATGTCACCACGACCTCTTGGAGATGGTCATACATACTGATCAAAAGAGAACCATGGCGCTCTCCCACAAGCCTGGCTGGTGCATGAAACCCGTGAATTCAGTCAAACAAAAAGGTGTAATGGGTTCGCACTCAAAAAGATGTTGCATAAAGCTTACTTGATTATTCATTGTTTGTAATTATTTTCAGGGATAGATACAATTTTATTTGAATTCAAAACAGCATTTGTAAAGAACAACAGATGGGCAGCAGGTGGTTCTAATCAGGGTTGCCACTCATCTGCCTATCAGAGATGTGGCTTTTCTGGTCTACCTTCTTACAAATGATTCACAAAGAAATACAGAATTATAGGGTATGGGAGAGGGCACGGAGGGCAAATCACAAATCAATCGCCCCCCAGGTGTCCGCACACCTAAATACATCACATCAATTCATGAGATAGCCCGGCCACAAAGGACTTCAGGCACAGCCGTTCATAAATATGTGGGGCCGACAAAATCTGATAAGGACAGTGTTCCTGTATAACAGTCTAAATTTGGCTTATAGGAAGGAGGTGAAATCAAATTATTAATTTAAACCGTGTGGAGATACAGAATTGTATTTATATGTCCACATGGCTTCTCTGTGGAGTCATTTGTTGTCAATAGTCCCGCCCTCTACGCGCTGGATGAACTTTTCCCATCCCGAGGCGACGCAATTCATAACAGAATGATTTTGCCCTATAAAAGTGTCTCGCAAACGGCGAGGCGATGTCTTGACGTCGAGCAGTACTTTTATGTTCTCCAAGTCGTACTTTCAAGACGCGGGATGTTTTTTTCTTCTTCAATACAAACCTTATTACAAGAACACTGTAACATAACTCCTTTCGTAGGGCAAGTTACACATGACTTTATTTGATAGGTCCTAGAAGTCTGAGGGCACACAACATTAGAACAGTTTCTTATGGTGCTACAAGAGGTACATGGGAAGCATCCTTCTATGAAGGCCTGCTTGATGGGTTTCTTGATCGTTTATAGGTGAATGAAGGTGGATTCTGGAAGGCGGAATTTAAAGAGGAGTCTGAGGATAATATCTGCCAATGTTTCTTGGCAATAGACTTGATGCCATTACAGCTGTCATTGAAAGTAGGTATATAGTTCACAGAAAACGGTTTCTTCTGTTTTGTCGGGATTTATTAAGTAACTAGCTTCTGTTCAAGCTTTTGACAAGCCAGGTATCAGGGTATCGTCTCAAGCGAGAGAAAAAAACGCTTGAGAGAATTTGATTGTCTATCATATTCTTCCTCTGTGTCACAGATGCTACTCAGTCGATGAAGTTGGCTTACTAGTAAACCTCTTTTTAGGGGGAGAGGGTGGTAACTATCAGCTGTCAAAACAGTGTTTTTATCTGTAGGTTTTCTGTAAACTGCAGTACTTAAGAGATCATCCCTTCTTTGTAACAAGTACATCTAAGAAATGCATAGAGTTAATGCTTTTTTCCATAGTGAAGGAAATCGATTGTACTCTAGAGTTAATGTAGCTAAGAAATTAATTGAGTTTAATTTCGGAACCTGTCCAGAACACAAAGCAATCGTCCAATATTTAACATGATCCTTGTAAGGATTATATTCTGAAAATAAAATCCAATTCAAAATACTGATCTAAGGTCAGTGTTGTGTTGTTGTTGTCATGACAAACATGACAAGGCGGCAAGAGCAGACTGGTACACAGGCTAACCAATCTTTCCCCTTAGAGCAGCTCACCCACTGAACACCTCCTCTCCCTATACAGATGTGTGACTGTTGGTACAGCCAGATAGGGCCTGGGTGATGTGGTAAGGGAAAAAAGGGTGATGTGGGTGTAACTAAAACGGGGGGGTTTGGTGTCGGGCCGTTTGGTAACCGCCAGTAACAGCGGAACACAACCTAATCCCCATGGCGACGTGGGGGAACTTTCAGAATGATCAGAGGTGAGTCACAAGCCAGGTCATCATTATGACACTAATATGAATGGATGCCAAGGATTCTTTTATCTCTGTCTGTCTCCAACAATGCATATCTTATGGTATAGTCTCTGGCCATTCATTTATCAAAGCACCGACGCCATTTGAGTAAGTGTTATATTAATAGGTAAATCGTCTAAGAGAAATTCACATCTGCAGTGTGTCTTTTAACCTTGTAAATTGGGATGATATTCAGAAAAATGTCTGGTTCTGGGAATACGATATAGGCCTACAGATAAATTGTTGATACAATAACATGTGGATGGATTAATATGGGAAATAAATGGCAAATGAGTGCATTACAAACAGGAAATTGGTTTCAGTGGAATGCTGGTAAAAAAATATAAAAATGTAAATGAGATTGTAATTTAGTCCATTTAAAACTACGGGGAGAGGAAACTACTTATCTGTAGGCCTACATCGTTTTCCCTGAACCAGACATTTTTCTCAATATCTTCCGCAATTTAAAAGGTTAGACGATACACTGCTTTTATCCCCAGTTCTGTGAAAAAAATCCCATCTGCAGAAGTGAATTTCTCTTAGACGATTTACCTATTAATCTAACACTTACTCAAATGGCGTTCATTATAATCAACTATCGGTGCTTAATAACAATGAATGGCCAGAGACTGAGAGAATGAAGGCTAAACGTATAGAAGAAGACATGAGGCTAATGCCCCAGACCAATAGAATCGACCAGCCTCTTTCATTCCTCGCCGTGGCAACAAGCTCTCGGCCCCGTTGCCTGGCAACCATAATTCATAGCCACTCTAAATGGATGTTCTGTGAGAACATTAAGGTGAACGGGAACAAAATGCCCTTTGTCAATCTGGGGAATCTTTCAGCCGGCACGTCATCCTATCCGAGCTCCTATTTCCTTTTAGTAAAAGTAGTTTACGAATGCTGAGCAATAGAAAACACTCATGTTTCGAAGTGTTTTAGCTACCGAGTGAATGTGAAACATAATATAGTGGTAGCTAAAATGCTTGGCTTAAAGTGGAAAATAGGCTGTGATGGCCAAACTTGGAAATCATTAAAGTTCCCGCACAGTTATTCTGATTCAAATGTAAAATAGCCTTTTAAGTGACCAAAACATCACCAATAATATTTTTGGGAGATGAAAAAAATGCTCAGAATTTGAGTAAATTCAGTGAGGCTTAATTCCATTCATTCCACTCCACCCATTACAATGAGCCTATCCTCCTATATCTCCTCTCATCAGCCTCCTCTGTATGCCAGTAACTAGCTAACAGCAGACACAGATGAAAGGGAAACTTGTAAGTATCTTTGCTGACACAAGTCAAATTTTGGCACCAGTAGACTACCGAGCTAGCTATGCAAACCACAGCCCTCTGCGAACACACATCCTGTGATGATAGTTACAAGGTGGTATTATTTAAATTAGGTAAGAGAATAAGATGTTACCATTGGTGTATTAAAATGAGGGGCTTCGTTGTGATAGGGAGGCAGATAGCCTAGCGGTTAAGAGCATTGGGCCATTAACCATAAGGTCACTGGTTAAAATCCCAGAGCTGACTAGGTGAAAAACCTGCCAATGTGCCCTTGAGCAAGGCACATAACCCTAATTGCTCTTGTAAGTCGCTCTGCATAAGAGCTTCAGCTAAATTACTGAAATGTCAAACTATGCCCTTAATAATCCCGCCTCCTGAACTCTAATTTTTGACACAAGGGAGCGGACCAAAACCTAGCAATGTACCAGCTACAGTCATTTTTCATACTTTGGTCATCCTACTTTGATCTGGTTCCATTCAAATATCAGGACATTTTTGATTAAAAACATGATTTTGACTGTGCTGGACCTTTAAGCTCCACATTGAAAACCCGAAATTGGGTTATATGGTTCAAGAACAGGGTTGTGTGGAGCTACACAGCTACACCTGTCTGATTAATGGAAATAAATATGCAGCAGGGAAAATCATGAAGAGCATGTAGACAGCACACAGTGCAATCATGTCGTTCCTCAGTGGTGAAGGTGCTGTTGAGACATAATATTGTTGTTTATCGGTGAACATGATGAACATGGCCAAGGACAGAAAGAACCTCTGGCTGAGAGCGGGACGTGAGAAGTTTCACTTTGACTTGAATGGGAGATTTAGGTCCAATACCTATGCAGAGTGGTAAACCACGATTAGTCATGTCACCTATCACATCGTGAGGTTTCTGCAAGGAAAGACAAATCCAAAAGTTTAGGTTTCATTTCTCCACTTCTTGAAAAGTCAAGACTTGAATTGAGCGTATTTCTGCTGAATGTCACCCCACCAGTTTGTTTTTCAATTTCGAATGAAATGAAGGGGAAAAGCTTAATCAACCAACTGACAACTCATGGGTCATCCAAAAGAACACTGTTCCTCGATCCTGGTCCCGGAGACCCAATGTGTTATCCAGGCTTTTGTTCTTTCCCAGTGCTAACACATATGACTGAACTAACCGGCTAATCGTCAAGACCTTGATTAGTTGGATGAGGTGTGTTGTTGCTGGGATGGAACACGTGCCTGCACCCACAGCTGCCATCCAGAACAGAAAAACCCACTTACGTATTTACAGTGATCTCTGCACACTGCTTGCTCGTGGCATCAGGCTAGACTCACCACAGACAGGGTGCTGGACATTAGGCCGCCATTTTGGCTTAACAGCCCTCCATCCTGACCCATCATGTCCATTCCCTGCAAGTGGAAGGGGTGCAGGCCACTCTGGGAGTGAGAGGGTGCCAGTGGGTGGTAGGAGCCAGACTCCGACTCTGGTAGGTGGGGGTGCAGCATGTGTTCTGGGATGGTGGGAGGCGTGATGGGGGGAATGTTGAAGTCTTCATCCCCCAAACTGGGCACTGGGTAGGACTGGAAAATAAGAGGAGAGGAAAAAACATTAGAGAAGAAATAATATCAAAAAATGATCATTTAGCAAATGTTTTTAAGTGGATATGCAAGTCCACCCAAACTGGGCAGTCAAACACATTAGGCCTAGGAACATAATAGAGGTGGATGCTACACTTTGGTAGTAGTGGACAATGTAAAGCTCTTTGAGTGACTGGAAAATAAATCCAATTCATTATTATTACAGTATTATAACACTAACGCTCAGCTACAGCACTGCAATACAGAACATGCAGATTACATCAGATCATTCTAGTCCTCATTAATAGACTACTATGGTTCCATGAGTCTTTATTAAGACTGTGCAATGGGACGTCTGTAAATACCTTGTGAATTGATGCTATTATTAGTAGGCAATTAGGACTAATGATGTACACAGCCTCAAACAATTTTTTTTAATGATCAACGATACCAACAATGAGGATTAATCATCATCGTTGATGCAATCATGATTACTTGAATTAATTAATGCATTAATGATCAACTACACATAGGATACATATAATCTCATTTTGCATGTCAACAAATGTGTGTGAATGTATTTGGGCATGTTTTTCAATGATTCGGGCTAAATAAAAGGGGGTTTGAGCATAGATAAATGTATGTAAATGTTCCCTCATTAACTACACACGAAAGGCTTCTTTTATGCGCCTTGACAGTCAGTTCCACTTGGCTGTGCTGTATTCTATGTCTTTTAAAAGCCCTATGTCCTTCCCTCCCTCCCAATCTCTTTCGACCCCTTTATAGCTCGCCGGGGAAAAATGTAAAACAGCCAAGGAAGATGAAAGGCGGTATAAATCTGAGGCAAAGACATGAATTATTTGGTAAACACTGCAACAAACTGCAATCACTTTGAATCAACAGGAAATATGAGGTATGATCTACATCTATACAGCTCTGGAAGAGGAATTATTTCCATCAAGGGAGAGAACTATTTAACACGTTCAATTGCTCTTGATCAGTACGACTCGGAAGGTTTCAGTTAACTCGGTGAAGCTTTCCAAAAGAAGACAGCACAACAAGTCAACCTTCTGATACTTGAAATGTTTTCTTTTTCTCTCTCCCCCAGAAGTGACTTCTTTTCCCAGCATCATTGGCGGGCTCAGGAGTTACGTTCTGCCTCTACTAACTCCTTGTTGATTCCCTCCAAGATTTTCATTACGGCTAATTTACAGCTTTTATTTTGCTGAAAACAAAATGGAGCTGACAGAAAGCCAACTCCAGGCAATTAGGCAGAGAATCAGTTCAGAAACCTATCACTACTGAAATAAATAGCAGCCCAACTGTTCTTCCAAAAGATGGCAATAATCGTTTTAATGAGCTTCCTTCGACTTCTCTTTCCTTCCCTGCCGAAAGCCAACGTTGTGCACACATTTGCATATTTGATTGTGTTTCCTCTCGCAGATGTCAACTTTGGTTGGTGTGAAATACGTTGGCATAATTCATACAGTAAGGTTTTCAGGAACAATACATTATTTAGCTGTCGTAAAAACAACAACAGATGCCACAATTGTTGTTGTCTATGGTTACTTTGATATTGATACTTCAAATTTGACCAATTATTTCATTTTCACGATACATAGGCCTACAGAAATACCTTATATAGGAACGGAAAAGGCCAAGTCAATGTTGTGTCAAAGACGTTTTAAAGTATGGGCATAAAACATTGATAATTACATAACAACAACAAACATGACAGTTATATAACTGTCACTTCCTGTGCAGAGTTCTGGTGTAGTCGTTGTTATTACATTCTGCGGCCCTCCTAGAAAAACACACCCATCTTTACTCTGGTTTTCTGATAACTCACACTGAAGAGTCTTGGGAGAACTTGGGTTGTTTGCTCAGAAGCCAGACACACAGCAACATTATGTCTAACTTGAGAGTGATGGCGTGCTGCTGCATACCACGTGATCAACACGAGAGAAGAGAGACAAATCTCCAATTGAGAGAGAGAGAGGCAGAGAGAGAGAGAGAGAGAGAGAGAGGCAGCAAGAGAGAGAGAAGCAGAGAGAGAGGCAGACAGAGAGAGAAAGGCAGAGAGAGAGAGAGGCAGAAAGAGAGAGAGAAGCAGAGAGAGAGGCAGACAGAGAGAGAAAGGCAGAGAGAGAGAGAGGCAGAGAGAGAGAGGCAGCAAGAGAGAGAGAAGCAGAGAGAGAGACAGACAGAGAGAGAAAGGCAGAGAGAGAGGCAGAAAGAGAGAGAGAAGCAGAGAGAGAGGCAGAGAGAGAGAAGCGGAGAGAGAGAGGCAGAGTGAGAGAGGCAGAGAGAGAAAGAGAAAAAGGCAGAGAGAGAGAGAGAGAGTGAGTGAGAGACAGAGAGAGAGATCATCCTGTCTATTACTGACGTTATTTTAATTTGTTCTAAAGGTGATGAATTGGATGTCCAGGTCATGGTATCAGAGGTCAATACAGTGATATTTGTTACTGTTCAGTCTATTTGGTCTCGGATAATATGATGAAGACAAACACGACGTGTTGTTTCATGTTGTCCTCCCATTCTAACACACCGACACCATCTGTAGTGAATAAAAATAGAAAGATAGGTAACATATTGTACCTCCAGTACAGATACAGTACGCCCACACAGCTGTAGCCTTGTGCTAATTAGCACCCTAAATCATTTTTTTTCCTCCAAACTAACATGGACAGTATCGGAAGGCCGTATTACCAAGCCATTCATTTGTCAAAACCAAAACCTTCATATTGCCCCGTGTAAGCACCTTTTCTAATATCAAGCCTCGTCCTGAATATATATATATATATATATATATATATATATATATATATATATGTATATATAAAAAAAAAAAAAAAAAAAAAAAAAAATATATATATATATATATATATATATATGTGTGTGTGTCATTCTCTTCAATCGCCCATTGTCCTTTTCAGTCGAGAACAATAGATGCGGTAAAGAGATCAATCTCAAACTCGAGCAAAACAATGGAAATACCATGGCAACGCCACTCACGTGCCCCCGTAGGGGAAAGATTCAGAATCTCCTAATTTCCCCTATACAATTTTGCCTATTGTTTGGCTATTGTGTATATGTGGATTGTATTTCACATTATTTTGGGGTAAAAATCGGAGTATAAGAGGTCAAACCCAATATATAGAGGTCAAACCCAATACATGCTTGTGTCATCGTCACCAATCAACTGCATTACATCTTCAAGTACCACCACCAACGCTTTCTATGTGGCCACTATATGCTACCAGCTTACACGAACGGGAGTTAGCATTTTTTCGAACCCCGAAAAGGATCATTTCTAAATATTATGCAGCAAAAACAGCCAAATATTTCCAAATCCTTTTTTAGTAAACCACCTTGTGGGTCTGTTAGAACACAAAAATCATAATGGATTAGACGAATATCCACTTTCCCCCGCGGTCTGCATTCCATTGATCCCATTTGAGTCCCATTCTGCTCAGAACGATGCAAATGCCTGCTGGTGGGCCTATTTTGATTAAATCCATTCAAATATATTGTATTCATATTACAAATGCCCCTTTAAAATGAAAAATAAAAAATCCTAAAATGAGAAGGATATTTAGTACATTGCAAGACACGGCAGGACAATTTTTGTTTTTTGTTTAGCCTCTAGAATGACTACGATTAGCAACAGTTGCAGACTATCAGTCTTCAACCTTAGTTAAAAAAGAAACAGACCTATGACTTATAAGTCAACGTCAACCTACATCAAATCACAAAATGGTATTTCTGTTTGAAGATGAGTGACAACTGATGAGTGCAGTGCAGACCAGCAATCTTCAAAAGACCACTGCTGAATTTGATCATATCGAGATATTTCTCTCATTTCAATTCACTTATTTCAAGTCAACATGCCATAAATAATGCTGTAAGATTAAGTATGTGGGAGATGGGGAATTCCCTCCAACCAATTTAAGGCCCCATACCGCCTACACACAGTTTTTATGATGAATAATTATTGTTTTATTTTGCCAAAAAAAAATTCCACTCAGCACTTAACCTACCCATAAACCATTTGGCTAATCTGGCAAGTCACTTTCTTATTCGTTTAAAAAAAATCAGTGATCAACTGTTCATTAGTTTGATATAAAAGTTTAGACAAACACAATAGCTATTTTAGATTGGCCCAAGATAAGCCTGAGTAAAATAATTGATGTGGATTAAAAAGCAAAAAAAGAAATAGAGCCTCTATTTGTCTTGTGTGTCGTAACAAAATGAGATAATTTTGCCTCAACGGCATATAAAGCTATCATATGAAAAGCCCCCCTTCAATTCACATTCAAATATGATTTATTGGCACAAGAATCTGCGAGCTGCAATGTTGGCAATGCAATTAATAATGAAACAACTTCTTTCTGCCTCTCTCTTTTTCCATCTACAGTACAGCCTTATTCTAAAATGGATTAAATTGTTTTTTCCCCACAGTTGACAGTACTTGTCAGAGCAAAAACCAAGCCATGAGGTCGGAGCAATTGTCCGTAGAGCTGCGAGACAGGATTGTGTCGTGGCACAGATCTGGGGAAGGGCACCAAAACATTTCTGCAGCATTGAATGTCCCCAAGAACACAGTGGCCTCCATCATTCTTAAATAGAAGAAGTTTGGAACCACCAAGACTATTGCTAGAGCTGGCTGCCCGACCAAACTGAGCCATCGGGGGAGAAGGGCCTTGGTCAGGGATGTGACCGATGGGTTCTCTGTGGATATGGGAGAACCTTCCAGAAGGACAACCATCTCTGCAGCACTCCACCAATCAGGCCTTTATGGTAGAGTGGCCAGAAGGAAGCCACTCCTCAGTAAAAGATACATGACAGACTACTTGGAGTTTGCCAAAAGGCACCTAAAGGTGAACTCTTTGGTCTCTTTGAACTCTCTTGACTCTTGGGTATGAAGCTGTAATTGGTGACAAAGGTGCTTCAACAAGGTACTGAGTGAAGGCTCTGAATCCTTATGTAAATGTTATATTTCAGTTTTTTTTATTTGTAATAAATGTTCAAAAATGTCTAAAAACCTGTTTTTGCTCTGTCATCATGGGGTGTAGTCTGATACATGAAAAAAAACGATTTAATCCATTTTAGAATAAGGCTGTAATGTATTTTTGGTTATTGAAAAAGTCAAGGAGTCTGAATACTTCCCAGAATGCACTGTATATTTCTCTCAACACATACAACCGAGCACAAATCTAAAAGATGTGAGACTAGTTCAGGTTTCACAATATAAGAAGAAATCAACCTAAGGACAGCCCAAACCTCATTTACCCGACATTTATCTTCAATCGCCTACTGAACCAAAAGGGAACATGAAGAATCAAACATATTTTGTTCTGGGATAGTTATTCAAACATTTTGGATTCTAAATTCAAACGTTTTTGACTCATAACTCTGTGACAGCTTTGATCTCAGACTCTGATCGGTTTTAGGGGTTCGTAATTCTATTCTGTGGTGTGTTTTCTGCCTGGCTTGTTTGAGAGCAATGCACTGCTGTGATGTTGCTCAACCCTGTCTGCTGCTGAGAGCTTAGGTTCAAGGTGAACAGAACTGTTGCTGCCAATAAAACAAATGTCCTGATCCCAAAGGAAACAGAGCAGGTGAGGTGTGTTTGTGTTTTTGGTTTTACTGTCCTTGTGGGGACCAGAAGTCCTCACAAGGATAGTAAAACAAGGAATAATTGGACATTTCGCTGGTCCCCACAAAGAAAAAAAGGCAATTTTAGGCTTAGGGGTTAGGTTTAGGGTTACAATTAAGATTAGAATTAGGATTAGAGGTTTAGGATTTAGGGTTACAATTAAGATTAGAATTAGGTTTAGAGGTTTAGGAGTTAGATATAGGGTTACAATTAAGATTAGAATTAGGTTGAGAGATTTAGGAGTTAGGTTTAGGGTTACAATTAAGATTAGAATTAGGTTTAGAGATTTAGGAGTTAGGTTTAGGGTTACAATTAAGATTAGAATTAGGTTTAGAGATTTAGGAGTTAGGTTTAGGGTTACAATTAAGATTAGAATTAGGTTTAGAAGTTTAGGGTTACAATTAAGATTATAATTAGGGTTAGAGGTTTAGGATTTAGGGTTACAATTAAGATTAGAATTAGGGTTAGAGATTTAGGAGTTAGGGTTAGGGTTACAATTAAGATTAGAATTAGGGTTAGAGGTTTAGGATTTAGGGTTACAATTAAGATTAGAATTAGGGTTAGAGATTTAGGAGTTCGTTTTAGGGTTACAATTAAGATTAGAATTAGGTTTAGAAGTTTAGGAGTTAGGTTTAGGGTTACAATTAAGATTAGAATTAGGGTTAGAGGTTTAGGATTTAGGGTTACAATTAAGATTAGAATTAGGGTTAGAGATTTAGGAGTTAGGTTTAGGGTTACAATTAAGATTAGAATTAGGGTTAGAGATTTAGGAGTTAGGTTTAGGGTTACAATTAAGATTAGAATTAGGTTTAGAGGTTTAGGAGTTAGGTTTAGGGTTACAATTAAGATTATAATTAGGGTTAGAGGTTTAGGATTTAGGGTTACAATTAAGATTAGAATTAGGGTTAGAGATTTAGGAGTTAGGTTTAGGGTTACAATTAAGATTAGAATTAGGGTTAGAGATTTAGGAGTTAGGTTTAGGGTTACAATTAAGATTAGAATTAGGTTTAGAGGTTTAGGAGTTAGGTTTAGGGTTACAATTAAGATTAGAATTAGGGTTAGAGGTTTAGGATTTAGGGTTACAATTAAGAATAGAATTAGGGTTAGAGATTTAGGAGTTAGGTTTAGGGTTACAATTAAGATTAGAATTAGGGTTAGAGGTTTAGGAGTTAGGGTTAGGTTTAGGGATACAATTAAGATTAGATTTAGGATTAGAGGTTTAGGAGTTAGGGTTAGGTTTAGGGTTACAATTAAGATTAGAATTAGGGTTAGGGTTTGATTTTTAATGGGAATCAATTGTTTTGTCCCCACAAGGATAGTAAAACAAACATGTGTGTGTGTATATATACAATACAGTACCAGTCAAAAGTTTGGACACACCTACTCATTCAAAGGTTTTTCTTTATTTGAACTATTTTCTACATTGTAGAATAAAAACAGTATGAAATAACACATATAGAATAATGTAGTAACCAAAAAAGTGCTAAACAAATCAAAATACATTTTATATTTGAGATTCATCCTTTGCCTTGATGACAACTTCTCACACTCTTGGCATTCTTGCAACCAGTTTCATGAGGTAGTCACCTGGAATGCATTTCAGTTAACAGGTGTGCCTTGTTAAAAGTTCATTTGTGGAATTTCTTTCCTTCTTAATGTGTTTGAGCCAGTCAGTTGTGTTGTGACAAGGTAGGGGTGGTATACAGAAGATCAGTGGTGGAAAAAGTACTAAATTGTCATACTTGATTAAAAGTAAAGATACCTTAATAGAAAATGACTCAAGTAAAAGTGAAAGTCACCCAGTAAAATACTACTTAAGTAAAAGTCTAAAAGTATTTGGTATTAAATATACTTAAGTATAAAAAGTAAATGTAATTGCTAAAATGTACTTAAGTATTAAAAGTAATTTCCTATATTAAGCAAACTAGAAGACACAATGTTCTTGTTTTTTTATTCAGGATAGCCAGGGGAACACTCCAACACTCAGACATAATTTACAAACTAAGCATTTAGCTCCCGAGTGGCACATCAGTCTAAGGCACTGCATCTCAGTGCTAGAGGCATCACAACTGACCCTGGTTCGATCCTGGGCTGTATCATATATATATATACAGTACTGTATATGTGTGATGTGTAAATGAAAGAGGGATGAGGTGGGAAGGGAAAAGCAGACAGACATATGAATGGACAGACTGGGACAAGGGGGAGTATGGAGGGAGAAAGAGAGTGAGGGGATAGAGAAACAAAATGTGTGTGTGGGAGTCATCTTTCATAATGAATCATTCTTCATCCTCAATATGCCAAAGTAATGAGGGCTTTTTGACTCATAGTATAATGGTGACCTTTGGTTCGAAACATTGTCATAACGCACTTTGGAGAGAATTGTTTAAATTAAATTGAAATTGTTTCAATTTTTTAAAATTCAACCCATGATTCAACAAAACATAGACAACATAGACAACAAAACATAGACAACATAGACAACAAAACATAGGCAACATAGACAACATAGACAACATAGACAACAAAACATAGACAACATAGACAACAAAACATAGGCAACATAGACAACAAAACATAGACAACATAGACAACAAAACATAGACAACATAGACAACAAAACATAGACAACATAGACAACAAAACATAGACAACATAGACAACAAAACATAGGCAACATAGACAACAAAACATAGGCTTAGGGTTTCAAGCTTTAGTTGATTTCAAATGGAATCTACAAGTTAATAAAAACAAATTGGGGATTCTCGTCTCCATCTAAACCAAAAATCTAAGTTAAAGAATATGACTACATCAAATCAAACTGTATTTAAAGTGCATTTAAAGTTTTATTTGATTTAGTCCTATTCTTTAACTTAGATATTTGGTTGAAATGGAGAAGTGAATCCATATAAATGATTAATTTGTAGACAAACTGGAATTAAAGCCAGACTCAGTGGCACAGATGGAACTATCCAAGCAGGAGATACATCTCCTTTAAATATTGATATTTGGTTGCGCCGACAAATAAACACAATTCAATATCGCTTTTGCAATACAGTAAATAGCCTATTAGCTTGTCGAAAAGTTAACAAATGACATGCTGGATTCATGTCTCCATTTGAACCAAAAATGAAAGTTAAAGAAGAAGATTAAGCCATTGGCTCAGATGGAACTAATCCAAGCAGTAGATACATCTCCTTTAAAATGTTGATATTTGGTTGTGTTGTCAACCAAACACAATTTAACATGACTTTTGTAATACAGTGCATAGGCTAAAGTTAAGAATATCTTTCAAACTTGTGACAGTATTTATTCAACTATAAAATTAGTCAAATTTCCACATTTTGAGGTTACTGTAACAATACATGTATTTTGATGTAATCATAGAAAGCATGCATGTTCAAGGTAACAGGTCTGTGGAGATCTCCACAATTGCTCTAATAATCTGTGCAGAATCTCGAACGGCATTGATCACTTGACAATGTACTTTAATAATCTTAGTTGCAATCCAGGTCATTTGGTTGTACTATTAGATATAGCACAGTGACAACACATTAAGTTGTTCTATACAGTGAGGGGGGAAAGTATTTGATCCCCTGCTGATTTTGTACGTTTGCCCACTGACAAAGAAATGATCAGTCTATAATTTTAATGGTAGGTTTATTTGAACAGTGAGAGACAGAATAACAACAAAAAAATCCAGAAAAACGCATGTCAAAAATGCTATAAATTGATGTGCATTTTAATGAGGGAAATAAGCATTTGACCCCCTCTAAATCAGAAAGATTTCTGGCTCCCAGGTGTCTATTATGCAGGTAACGAGCTGAGATTAGGAGCACACTCTTAAAGGGAGTGCTCCTAATCTCAGTTTGTTACCTGTATAAAAGATACCTGTCCACAGAAGCAATCAATCAATCAGATTCCAAACTCTCCACCATGGCCAAGAACAAAGAGCTCTCCAAGGATGTCAGGGACAAGACCTACACAAGGCTGGAATGGGCTACAAGACCATCGCCAAGCAGCTTGGTGAGAAGGTGACAACAGTTGGTGTGATTATTCGCAAATGGAAGAAACACAAAAGAACTGTCAATCTCCCTCGGCCTGGGGCTCCATGCAAGATCTCACGTCGTGGAGTTGCAATGATCATGAGAACGGTGAGGAATCAGCCCAGAACTACACGCGAGGATCTTGTCAATGATCTCAATGCAGCTGGGACCATAGTCACCAAGAAGACAATTGGTCACACTACGCCGTGAAGGACTGAAATCCTGCAGGTCCCCCTGCTCAAGAAAGCACATATACATGCCCGTCTGAAGTTTGCCAATGAACTTCTGAATGATTCAGAGGACGACTGGGTGAAAGTGTTGTGGTCAGATGAGACCAAAATGGAGCTCTTTGGCATCAACTCAACTCGCCGTGTTTGGAGGAGGAGGAATACTGCCTATGACCCCAAGAACACCATCCCCACCGTCAAACATGGAGGTGGAAACATTATGCTTTGGGGGTGTTTTTCTGCTAAGGGGACAGGACAACTTCACTGCATCAAAGGGACAATGGACGGGGCCATGTACAGTCAAATCTTGGGTCTCCTTCCCTCAGCCAGGACATTGAAAATGGGTCGTGGATGGGTATTCCAGCATGACAATGACCCAAAACACACGGCCAAGGCAACAAAGGAGTGGCTCAAGAAGAAGCACATTATGGTCCTGGAGTGTCCTAGCCAGTCTCCAGACCTTAATCCCATAGAAAATCTGTGGAGGGAGCTGAAGGTTCGAGTTGCCAAACGTCAGCCTCGAAACCTTAATGACTTGGAGAAGATCTGCAAAGGAGTGGGACAAAATCCCTCCTGAGATGTGTGCAAACCTGGTGGCCAACTGCAAGAAATGTCTGACCTCGGTGATTGCCAACAAGGGTTTTGCCACCAAGTACTAAGTCATGTTTTGCAGAGGGGTCAAATACTTATTTCCCTCATTAAAATGCAAATCAATTTATAACATTTTTGACATGCGTTTTTCTGGATTTTTTTGTTATTCTGTCTCTCACTGTTCAATTAAACCTACCATTAAAATTATAGACTGATCATTTCTTTGTCAGTGGGCAAATGTACAAAATCAGCAGGGGATCAAATACTTTTTTCCCTCGCTGTATATATGAACAAAATATCTGACATTGTATTCCCATTTGAACTATGTTGTGCTTTTAGATGGTTGAAAGCGCAGTGGTAACACATTTCAGTGACTTCTGAACCAAAAGTCAGACATAGATCTTCCATTGGAATTTGGTTGCACCTTTTAGATGGTTGAAAGTGATAGCTAACACATTTGGAATTGAACAAACTTTTGGCTGCATTTCTGAATGGGTGAAAATAGGTTGGTATCTCATTGGTCAAGGTATCAACCAAATATTACCCAATTATTCACGTTGAAATGACGTGGTGTGTCCAGTGTCTGCCTGCCTTGTGTCTGAGCCCTAAAACCCACTGGTGTTCTACTTGTTCTTGTATATTTACCCAGGGTAGCCGGGGGCCATCGGAGTGAGCAGGGCCTTCTCGTTTCCACAGGGGTCCAGTCTGCTTGGCGCTGGTCTGCGTCTGGTGGGGGTTGGGAGGCACACGGAACTACCAGAGGGGGACACAGAAAGGTCAATGGTCACCACAGGGTCATAGAGGGGAGGAAGGAAGGACCCTTAGGCACAGATCTAGGGTCAGATCCACCTCCTCAAATTAGGCCAAATAACCATTGGAGTGGGAATGTAAAACTGGCCTTAGATTAGTGTCTAGAGAACAATGACAAACAGCAGAGCAACATGCTGGTCTCTGGACAACCAGGATGCTTTATCTAACCATCATATATCCAGGTTAGCCTCATTGAGGTAAAGTCTATTTTCCAAGAGACCTGAATGTAGCCCACTATGGTAAGATATTTACTATTACAGAAATATTTCCATGTATGTATATATCCATAAATTGTATGGATATCGATATCTGTTCATGTACATGTGTAATACATATCAACTTGATCACTACATGGACTATATAAGAGAGTGAGAGAGTGCTCCAATGTAAGCAGCTGTGCCATAATGAAATATATTTCCCCCATACATTCCTGAGTACTCCCTCTACAATACCCTATATCCATATTAATAATACCTCCAATATTATTTATTAATGTTGTCTCTCCTTCTGGAATGGGAATACACCATATAAACAAATCCCTTAGGGATTCATCATGGGGGCATCTGGCAATCTCTATGACTAAGTAAATGATAAAAATATTTTCCGTAAATAAAATAAAGGTTGTCATGGCTACGACCGACTGTGTGAGTGGTATACAGTAGATTAAATTATGTCCATACACATGATGCAAAACACTGTCTGATGCAGAATGACATAACAATGTTGACCTCGACAGATGCATACTTCCATAATTGATTTTTATTCATTATTCACATCCTGTCAAATACACATTGCCTAAGATGGTTAAAAGTGAGATGTGGGGGGATTGGGTTCAGCATATTACTCAGATTGCATGGCTATGAATTATACACGTTTTAACATCTCTGGTGAAACAAATGCACCAGGCATGCACACCTCAGTAAATGTGTTTCTGACTATAGTGAAGGGTGTTTCATATATGCGTGCTGGAAGGTGTGAATCCTTCTGAAACAACACCTTTACACATTTTAAGTTATGTGGCATACCACGAAACCCCAAATAATCATTCCCCAACACAATATTCCACTAACCTGACTGTAAACCTTATTTTCGATCGATGTGATTTTCCCCAGGTATAACTAATTCATAACACTTCTATTTCACAAGAAGAAGAAATTCAACTGAATAAAAAAAGTGTTAACTTGACCTAGATAGTTTTTGTGTATGTATTGATATGTAGGCTGTAGAAAATGTTGTTCGTGGGGCGACGCACAATTGGCCTAGCGTCGTCCGGGTTTGGCCGGTAGGGAAATCCTTGTCTCATCGCGCACCAGCGACTCCTGTGGCGGGCCGGGCGCAGTGCGCGCTAACCAAGGTTGCCAGGTGCACGGTGTTTCCTCCGACACATTGGTGCGGCTGGCTTCCGGGTTGGATGGCGCTGTGTTAAGAAGCAGTGCGGCTTGGTTGGGTTGTGTATCGGAGGACGCATGACTTTCAACCTTCGTCTCTCCCGAGCCACGAAATTGGGGAGAAAAAGGGGGAACATTTCTTTTTAAATTAAAAAATAAATAATTATACAACATTTTCCAAATGAATCAAACCTCAAAACCGAAGTTGTCTCGATTACATATGACTTCACACCCCAGACTTAATACTTGGTGGAAGAACCTTTGACAGCCATTACAGCTGTGAATATTTTTGAATAAGCTTCTACCAACAACAACTCTTAGGGCAACATGTATCCATTATTATTGTCAAGATTGCTCAAGCTCAGTAAATTTGGTTGGGAGTCATTGATGGATAGCAATATTCAAACCTTGTCTGTGACTTTAGAGCAGATTTAAATCCGGACTGAGACTTGACCATTCAGGAACACTGCTATTCTGGTGTGTCTTTGGCATTACAATGTGTGTAACTGTCCCGCTGAAAAATAAAACTGTATCCCAGGGTTATGTATTCAGAAGACTGAGGCAGGGTTTAATCTAACTTTTTAGCTTGGCTTTGCTCCTTTCATATCTTTTTATGATCCTGACAAACTCTCCAGTCCCGGCTGGTGACAAGCATACCCAGAACATGATGCTGCCACCACAATACTTGAAAATATCCTATTTTAGGACAGCCGTATCCTATTAAGAGCAATTTGTGATACCATTGCTTCCTGTAATGCTAGCGACCTCCATTTCGCTACAGCCCCCAGACAAAAGGCTAATTAACAAAAAGCCTTTAGTTAATTAACAAAGTCAGTTAATTACCCATTTCCTACAGACATGAACACTGTGTTTGAACTAAAACACAATAAATGGGAAATTATAGCTACATGAAAGACTCTCTCATCTGGCCATGATGGCTACCTCAGGAACATACGATTCTTTATAAATATTTGATTGTGTTGCGTCCCTTAAGGCCTCACTCACGCACACACGCATGTACGCACGCACACACACACACATACACACACACACACACACACACATACACACACACACACACACACACACACACACACACACACACACACACACACACACACACACACACACACACACACACACACACACACACACACACACACACACACACACACACACACACACACACACACACACACACACACACACACACACACACACACACACACACACACACACACACACACACACACACACACACACACACACACACACACACACACACACACACACACACACACACACACACACACACACACACACACACACACACACACACACACACACACACACACACACACACACACACAGAGATACCCTCTCCTAACCATTAGCCTGTCCACTGGGCCTTATCTGAGTGGTATTTACACTTATCACACAGCCCACTGTTAGACGCTCCACGCTCAAAATGAGTTTCACCCGAGGTCAACCCCAACAACACCAGGAACACACCACCAGTATCCTGAAATAATCCACCATCCACCCAGGGCAGATAGCTACTGTAGCTCTCCTACTACAATATAGGGAGAAACAGCCCTGCAACACATGTACACATGAAAGCCCCTCTCTTCAGTGATAGATGCCAATCTACAGGCCATTTAAGCAGCAGTCTACTCTACCAGACCTGGGTTCAAATACTATTTCATAGTTTGCTCTAGCCTGCTGGGTGTGCCAGATTGGCGGGATTTGCAATTTTGGGACTATTCTATTGGTTCATTAAGTCATGCAAACTCAAATAGGCAGAAATAGTATTTGAACCCAGGTCTTGTCTACTCTACCCAGCCTAGCTGTAGCTCAGGCTGGTCACAAGGAAGAGCTGTCGATTTTGGACGTTTGAAAAGGTCCCAAGGACATAGATATTGGCCTTTGTAGGCGCTCACCCCCACCCCCCCACACACACTATTTTTTAGCAAGCAGGAAGAGTACTTGTTGACAATTAATGGAAACATTACAGTATTTTTTATTATTTTGTTTTAAACCTTCCCCAAATGGCCCTAACCTTAACCACTCTGAATTAATACATAAACGTACCCCTGTTTTAACTGTTTTAACCCTGTAACCATCTGGAATTAACCCTGTAACCATCTGGAATTAACCCTGTAACCATGTGGAATTAACCCTGTAACCATGTGGAATTAACCCTGTATTCATGTGGAATTAACCCTGTATCCATGTGGAATTAACCCTGTAACCATGTGGAATTAACCCTGTAACCATGTGGAATTAACCCTGTAACCATGTGGAATTAACCCTGTAACCATGTAGAATTAACCCTGTAACCATGTGGAATTAACCCTGTAACCATGTGGAATTAACCCTGTAACCATGTGGAATTAACCCTGTAACCATGTGGAATTAACCCTGTAACCATGTGGAATTAACCCTGTATCCATGTGGAATTAACCCTGTAACCATGTGGAATTAACCCTGTAACCATGTGGAATTAACCCTGTAACCATGTGGAATTAACCCTGTATCCACGCAGAATTAATGGGTCAAAAATCAACGTTCATCCAATTATGGCAAAGTGAAACCATGACATCAGGTTGTGTAGCTAGGTAGAACTGTAAATCTAACTGGGAAGAAAATAAAAGCTCTCTAACAACCCAACCATTTAGCGGCTTCATTGATTAGGCTGCAACAAGGTTTAAACGCTCTGTTTACATGTTATAATAGTCCCTGATTACGGTGGCAACTGATAGCAGGCGCTAATTTAGCGACGCGCCGGCGTAAAAGTGTTTAATTAAGACTTGAAACAAAAGCACGGGGAAGAGTAATTAACCCACCTGGTTGGTTGGCACAAAGTCCAGGCCAGCCTCTGGCATGCCCAGGAACATGGTCTCACTGTTGTACTGCAAACACACAGACAACACAACAACACAGTTACAATGTTGTTCACTTCATTTTGGGTATATGAGTAGGAGAGTTAGAGAGGGAGATATAGAGGCAGGGCGAGAGAAAGAGAGAATGAAAGAGAGATAGAGATGAAGAGAGAGAGAAAGAGAGATAGAGACTAATAGAGAGAAATAGAGGGGTGGAGGAAGTGGGAGGAAAAGAGAACATTATATTAGCTATGAAAACTGATGTTTTCCTGCTGTTGTCTTCCCTTTGAAGTCCTCATCCTTATCGACTTGAGATGTCAGCGATTTGAAGCAATTAGCACACTAGTAATTACAAGCCACAAAGGGAAGGCTTTTATGAAATCCTTTCATGTGCAATCTGTTATAAAACAGAAAAGGCCCTGTGTCTGTCTGTCTGTCCACGCTGCATCTCCACTTACACTACACTGCTTTGAGTTAGTGAATCACCAAACACACACACACACACACACACAACTGGAGAGCGCAAAATACAAGAGCACTGTGTTTCTGTGATTCAGTGCATATTGTCCAGTATGAATTCATTCAGTCTAACCAAGGTGTTGGCAGTGCTCCAGTTTGCATTTACATACTGCATTGTCCTTCATTTCCCTCTATCCCCTTCTCTCTTAACATCTGGGATCTCTTAGTTAAGGCTGACTTCTGACACGTTATTAGACGACTCGCCAAACAAATAAGCTCTTTCTCTTTTGATGTCAGTATGTATTCGTGAAATGGGTCTGTAGTAGAGAACTGTTTTGAATCCCCAGCCCAGAGTGTTTAACTAGTTCTCTCTCCCGTTATCCTAAGTGTGTTTTAGCAGAGTCAATGATGAAGGAGTCGTGAAGGACCAGCTGTATGGGAAACCTGGGAAATTAACGTGTTTTGCTACAACTCCACTCAGTGTTAAAGTAGATCTTAACTGTGCCTGACCACAAATGGCTTCCAACAGACTGCTATTTAAAGAAATAAACCACAGGGAATATCACCTGAAAGGGATTAGTTCATATCAGAATTGGATACAAGATACAGAGTTGTGATTGGTTCTAGGACAGGTTTAACATGAGCTGATTGGACGAAGAACTCTGTCTGTCTCAACCTCAGCAGTAGCATACTTCTCTAACCATCCCATTCACCTGTTCTACAAGGGACCACACTGTGCGTACAAGAAGCTACCTTTAGAAAAAGAACAAGAAAAAAGTGAAACCCATCCACGCAGGTAGACACTGGACAAACGACTGTTTTCCATTTGCCAGCTGTCACACCGATGCAAATGAGCGATCGGATGACAAAATTAACAAAAAGCCAAAACAGGGTGTCATGGCTGACCTCTTGTAACCCGATTCCCCTCTATCTCTCCACACAGTTTAGACTGGAGCGTCTGTCTGGCAGTCCAAGGAAAGGGGAGTCATAGGGTTAGGAACACAGACACTAATTTCTCAGAATGAACCCACTCCTTTGCATTATGAATGATTACATGGAACAGCTGCATGTGTCCATGGAACATGAAACAGACTCGCAACAGCAGCACTGGAAAAACAATCTATACTGAGCATAAAAAGTGTGGGTCCTATTTTTCATGAACTGAAATAAAAGATCCCAGAAATGTTTCATCCGCACAAAAATAGTATTTCTCTCAAATTTTGTGCACAAATTTGTTTACATCCCTGTTAGTTAGCATTTCTCCTTTGCCAAGATGATCCATCCACCTGACAGGGGTGAAATATCAAGAAGCTGATTAAACAGAATGATCATTACACAAGTGCACCTTGTGCTGGGGACAATAAAAGGCCACTCTAAAATGTGCAGTTTTGTCACACAGCACAATGCCACAGATGTCTCAAGTTTTGAGGGAGTGTGCAATTGACATGCTGACTGCAGGAATGTCCAACAGAGCTGTTGCCAGATCATTTAATGTTAATTTCTCTACCATAAGCCGCCTAGAATTTGGCAGTACATCCAACCAGCCTCACAACCGAAGACCACGTGTAAACATGCCAGCCCAGGACCTCCACATCTGGCTTCTTCATCTGCAGGATCGTCTGAGACCAGCCAACCGCACAGCTGATGAAACTGAGGAGTATTTCTGTCTGTAATAAAGCTCTTTTGTGAGGAAAAACTCAAACTCTGATTGGCTGGGCCTGGCTCCCCAGTGGGTGGACCTGGCTCCCAAGTGGGTGGGCCTATGTCCCCCCCAGACCCACCCATGGCTGAGCCCATGCCCAGTCATGTGAAATTCATAGATTAGGACCTAACGAATTTATTTAAATGGACTGATTTCCTTCGATGAAATACAACTCGGTAAAATCTTTGAAATTGTTGCATGTTGCGTTTATATTCTTGTTCAGTGTATATAAGTTGTGTGAGACTTGACTCTCTCGCAGAGTATAACATGTGCTCAGAGTGTTCTCAACAAAAGTTTTTTTTCTCTCTCTCTCTCTCTCTTTCTCTGACATTCTCTCCCTCTCTCTCCCTCTCACTCCCTCCTCTTCTTCCATAAAGTTACATAAGGATGGAAGTGAAGTGTAAACTGTAGAGCACTGCCAACATAAACACCCAAGCTAATAAACCAATACATTGACATGCTGTGAGACCACACAAACACACGGGGAGCGCTACTTTTGTTAGCCTTAGTGACTTACACCACTGTTAGATAAACCCCAGATGTGTTCTGCTGTTCACAAATAGGCCAACAGCAATGTAACGCTAATAAGTAGGGCATATACAGTTGAAGTCAAAAGTTTACATACACCTTAGCCAAATACATTTCAACTCAGTTTTTCACAATTCCTGACATTTAATTCTAGTAAAACATTCCCTGTTTTAGGTCAGTTAGGATCACCACTTTATATTAAGAATGTGAAATGTCAGAATAATAGTAGAGAGAATGATTTATTTCAGCTTTTATTTCTTTCATCACATTCCCAGTGGGTCAGAAGTAAACATGCACTCAATTACTATTTGGTAGCATTGCCTTTAAATTGTTTAACTTGGGTCAAACGTTTTGGGTAGCCTTCCACAACCTTCCCACAATAAATTGGGTGAATTTTGTCCCATTCCTCCTGACAGAGCTGGTGTAACTGACATTTTCTATGGATTTGAGGTCAGAGCTTTGTGATGGCCAGTCCAATACCTTGACTTTGTTGTCCTTAAGCCATTTTGCCACAACTTTGGAAGTATGCTTGGGGTCAGTGTCCATTTGGATGACCCATTTGCGACCAAGCTTTAACTTCCTGACTGATGTTGCTTCAATATATCCACCTAATTTTCCTCCCTCATGAAGCCATCTATTTTGTGAAGTGCACCTGTCCCTCCTGCAGCAAAACACCCCCACAACATGATGCTGCCACCCCCGTGCTTCATGTTTGGGATGGTGTTCTTTGGCTTGCAAGCCACCCCCTTTTTCCTCCAAACATAACTATGGTCATTATGGCCAAACAGTTATATTTTTGTTTCGTCTGACCAAAAAGTACAATCTTTGTCCCCATGTGCAGTTGAAAACCGTAGTCTTGCTTTTTTATGGCGGTTTTGGAGCAGTGGCTTCTTCCCTGCTGAGCGGCCATTCAGGTTATGTCCATATAGGACTTGTTTTACTGTGGATATAGATACTTTTGTACCTGTTTCCTCCAGCATCTTCACAAGGTCCTTTGCTGTTGTTCTGGGATTGATTTGTACTTTTCACACCAAAATACATTAATCTCTAGGAGACAGAACACGTCTCCTTCCTGAGTGGTATGACGGCTGCGTGGTCCCATGGTGTTTATACTTGCGTACTATTGTTTGTACAGATGAACGCGGTACCTTCAGCCGTTTGGAAATGTTTCCCAAGGATGAACCAGACTTGTGGAAGTTTACAATTTTTTTCAGAGGTCTTGTCTGATTTCTTTTGATTTTCCCATGATGTCAAGCAAAGAGGCACTGAGTTTGAAGGTAGGCCTTGAAATACATCCACAGGTACACCTCCAATTGACTCAAATTATGTCAATTAGCCTATCAAAAGCTTCTAAAGCCATGATATCATTTGGAATTTTCCAAGCTGTTTAAAGGTACAGTCAACTTAATGGATGTGAACGTCTGACCAACTGGAATTGTGATACAGTGAATTATAAGTGAAATAATCTGCCTGTAAACAAATGTTCAAAAAATTACTTGTGTCATGCACAAAGTAGATGTCCTAACCAACTTGCCAAAACTATAGTTTGTTAACAAGAAATTTGTGGAGTGGTTTAAAAACGAGTTTTAATGTCTCCAACCTAAGTGTATGTAAACTTCTGACTTCAACTATATAACCCCTGACCTCTACGACAATTGGCAATATCTCATCCTGCCCATTGACTCAGATAAACCAATAGATGCTCTTTGCTGTCAACTCTAAAGAGCTTCCATTGGGTTGCAGTAGGATATGATGGATAGTGTCGGTGCATGATACAGTAAACCATTGTTTAGCTCAGGAGCCGTGTTCCTCCCAACACTAATAGTCAGTCAATCAAAGTGGTCATAGTCGCTTCAGTGTCTCCTTTCACAGCCTCTTTGCAAGATACCGTGTTAAACGATGTTGCACCGTGGGTGTGGCATCTTCGTCATCAATCTACAGTTATCTCAAATATAAAGTAAACATTGTAAAAGACAAACTAGAGACTAACCCAAGCAGAGTAGACTAGACTACGCCATTGAGCGAGGCGAGAGAAACCATCTGATCTGAATGCATTTCTTTTGAGCATTTGGGTCATTACTGTGATGTTTATAGCCCCTGACAGCTCTTGTAGATTCTAGTTTTTATTGGATGCCGTATATTGACCCCTTTGTCAAATTGGCTTTATCCATTTGCTTTTTCTGGCGCACGATGATATGTGCCGAACTGACAGATCTCCTGCTCGCTGATACATACTGTAATGAAATAGAGCGAGTTCTATTTTCTGCCTCTGCACCTGTGCTCTTTCCTTTATTGCCTGGTTGTACTCGATAGGCTCCTGTGACGCAGATGGGCACGGGGTAATCTCTTTTATCGTTAAAGTCGTTTTGGTCATGGAGGTGTGGAGGAGAAAAGTGTCTGATTAAATGTAGTGACAACCACAGAAGAGAGTTTCGTATCATGGAAGCTACGCTAACTCGCTAGTTCGCTAACCCTCTTTTTCAGTTTCGGCAAACAGACTGATACAGACGACATACTGTCCCCTGTCTAGAATATCATTGACATAGTCAGGGAGAAAAAGAGTGAGAGAGAAAAGAGAAAAAAAAAGTGGATATTGTGGTGATTGTCATTTTCTTTCCATCTTACGTGTTAAGATGTGAATCAAACAGCGGAACCTATTTCACTCTTCATCAGTTTTGCTCTGAGAAGCCGGAGAAGAGGAAAATAAAACCAAATCATGAGAAGATCCTGTATTCTGAGAGCTTTTGTGTGGCAACTAAAGGCTTATCTTATAATAAAACATGTCCCTATATGCAGTGGATAGCAATGCAGTTCTCCTGCTAGGGCTGTGTCAGTCATTCAACTGTTGATGACGGTAATTGGCAGGCCAAATGACCGCGGTCTCCCTCATAACCGTTCGACTAGCAACAAAACTATTTACATGTTTTATTTGTTTAGATGCACATTTTCTCCTCTCCTCCACTCCTGACTGCGTGTGCTGCCATAGAAATAGAATGGATAGAAGGGGCGTCCCCATTCAAGTCAACGATGGCATAGTGGGTGGACTGGCGGTCATTGCGAGTGTACCTATATGAGCAAAGCAGGAAGTAAAAGCAAGAAGTAAAAGCAGGAAGTGTGACATCAATCTGTGCTGTGATTTGTTGATTCAACTCAACTGACATGACAAAAAAAATCTGTTATCGCAGAAACTGACTCAACCGCACGAATGCCTGGGTCGTCCCTTCTTCGGTCAGCGGTTTTAAAACAAATGGTTATTTCATTTTAATGACGGTCTCCATCCAAAACCGTCAGGTGCACAGTTATACAGTAATTGTGCCAGCCCTAGTGATGACACCCAAAGCTTGTGAAAATTAGACCTGGAGGTCAACATTATCTCGAAAACCCTTTATTTTGCTTTATGCACACATATCTTTATATATCAAATATATTATCTTAGTGTCTTGACATACTATTGCAGCATGCAAGCATTTTTCCCCCAAAATAAAGATCCTATTCAGATCACCAATACTTTCCATTCAACACTGCAAATGTGTGTGGTTTATCTCTCTGTCACTCTAACATCACAGTGGGCTCGATCTGATAGTGTTTCATTTCTACTATCACATTGTGGCTGTGTGGGGAGTGCTGTTGATATCAGGTAGGCCTACCCTATGAGGAGCATGGCTGGTTTTGTTGTCAAACCAAATTACACACACTTTCTCTGTGGATAAACCCTAGTCTGAATAACAAGCAGCTAGCTAAGTGGGTCAGGGTCGCCAGAGAGAGAGAGAGAGAGAGAGAGAGAGGAGCGGAGG
Source organism: Oncorhynchus tshawytscha (assembly GCF_018296145.1). Taxonomy (NCBI): domain Eukaryota; kingdom Metazoa; phylum Chordata; class Actinopteri; order Salmoniformes; family Salmonidae; genus Oncorhynchus; species Oncorhynchus tshawytscha. The sequence goes on along the minus strand of NC_056438.1, from coordinate 49,841,515 downwards.
GGGTAGGGGAGGAGAGGGGTCAGAGGGAGACAGAGGGAGAAAGAGGGGAGGAATTGAGAAGGAGATGGAAGGCATAGAGAGAGAGGAATAAGGAGTAGAGTGGGAAATTAAAGAGGAACGGGAAGAGAGGGAGAAAAAAATAGGCAGAGAGGAATAGAGAGAGGACCCCGGTAGAGTGAAAAAGAAAGAGAAAGAGGGGGGATGAAAAAAGAGAGAGGGGCGGAGGACGTAGAGAGAGAGAGAGAGAGAGAGAGTAAAATGGGGAAGGAGTGTTGTATCTCTGTTTCTGCTCCCCAGTATTCAATATCAAGAGTGGCAGTCATCTTGGACTCCAAATCACAGCCCTGATGAACAACCTTTGTCTGTGGAGCATTACATCTCCAAGTGATTTCTTTTTCCACTTCTCTCTCTCCCTCTCTCTCTCCCTTCTTTTTTTCCAAATGGCAATTTGGTGAGTGCCTGGAGCAGGGCTGAGTGTGTCTTCTTCTATGTCCCAGCACTGTAATGTATGACTGTAACGGTCAGGCCGAGCCCTGCTGTGGCTCATATCACTGGGTAGAGGAGAGAGGGGGGGAGTAGGGACTCAGGCCTATATAAATCATAGCCTGCTTCTGATTGAATTGGTAGCGTTTCCCTCTCTCTGGCACCGCCTCGTAAAGACAAGAGTGAGCGGTGTAAGGCGCTGTGTTTCATAGTGGTAAAAATACGAGTCTCTGTGGAGTTCGTTAAAATGACAGAGGATAAGGGGGTTTTAATGGCGAAAACGATAACGATGTTTAGTGTAATCAAAACATTCTGATGATTTAACGCCAGAGGTTTGAGCTATGCCCTCGCACTTCAAGTCAGGATATGAAGCCTTCCTTTTCATCTGGGAAGAAGAAAATGTGGTTTTTATAGCGCCTTCATTTCATGAATGTTTTTCAGACCGTGCATAATCTAAGATAAATATTTGATTTGCTTGTTTGCTCTTGTAACTACAACACATTTATTTCCTATTTTACTGTTATAAACGCTGTAGTGTGAAGAACCACACTGTGCAGCGTGTTTAGAACAAGGTAAAGTTGATCAGTCTATCTCAGGATGCTACAGCTGATAGGTAGGTCAGGTTATTTCTAGCTCAACAAGTGTTTGTTGCGTGTTCTACTTTGAAGTGGTGGGGATGGTTTCTGTGCTACTTTATGCCATGGTACAACGTGCAGCAGTATGACAACAGAAAAGAACATGCTTGCGCTCGCAGACACAACCAAAAACAACTCAACAATTATATTTAATCACTCACAGTATGATGACACACAAGGCATGTTATATGTAACCACACAAACCTATTTATATGGTATACGCACTGCATTCAACTACACATCGCAAACACACAATCACTACTTTGTACAATGACAAAGAACAAATGTAAACCCATGGGACCTGATAACAGACTAGTAACTGAGCTGTCATTTCAGCCATTGTGTCCCCCCCCAACATAACCCTGTGTCAAAGTCCCATTATGTGAATCTAAAATCTAACCTCCAGACCAATTAATTCAGATGTTGGGCGAATCTTTCTCTTGGCAGAACGCCTTGCGCAATGCCTCATTAAAACATGAATCGGCATCCTTTCCAATTTAGACGCTCTCTCTCTTTCTCTCTTTCTCTCTTTCTCTCTTTCTCTCGCTTCACCTGTTGTCACACCTGATTAATGCCAAACAGGTAAAATGCTTATTAGATCATTAATGAGCAGTTTATAAGTCCCCAAATAGAACAAACTAGGCCTGGACGGACCCTACATTTCATCTACTCAATTCTAAAAAGTAAATAATTCCACCATCTGTTATGAATATCAAAACTCACTCTACGAGTCTTGTTCAGTCATTAAGCTTTTAATCAGGAAATCACCATGGGACAATTAGGGAAGCATCTCCACCAGAATCAAGTGACTAATGCATCATTAAACCTGAGACCATATTGACAGACAGAGGCTGTTATGTATAATCTACTGTATGTCTGTTGGAATAATCATAAATGAAGAAGGATTGGGATACTCTAATAGAGAACCCGTGTTACATGGAGAGTGTTCTGTAACCTGTTCTATTAACTCATACGTCTAGAATGACATTGTATGCTGTAGTGCTCAGATTTCCCTTCACTAAGGGGTCGAGCCCGAACCATGAAAAACAGCCACCGATCCATTATTCCTCCTCCGCCAAACTTTACAGCTGGCACTATGCATCGGGGGCAGGTAGCATTGTCCTGGCAGTCCGTCAGACTGATGGTGAAGCCTAATTCATCACTCCAGAGAACGCGTTTCCACTGCTCCAGAGTCCAATGGTGGCAAGCTTTACACCACTGCAGTCGACGCTTGGAATTTTGTGCGACTGCTCGGCCATGGAAACCCATTTCATGAAGCTCTCGATGAACAGTTCTTGTGCTAACGTTGCTTCCAGAGGCAGTTTGGAACTCGGTAGTGTGTGTTGCAACAGAGGACAGGCGATTAATACGCGCTTCGTGCTTCAGCACTCGGCGGTCCCGCTCTGTGAGCTTGCGTGGCCTACCAATTCGCGGCTGAGCCGTTGTTGCTCCTAGACGTTTCCATTTCACAATATCAGTACTTACAGTTGACAGGGGAAACTCTAGCAGGGCAAAAATTTGGCGAACTGACTTATTGGAAAGGTGGCACCCATGATAGTGCCACGTTGAAAGTCACTGAGAGCTTCAGTAAGGCTATTCTACTGCCAATGTTTGTCTATGGAAATTGCATGGCTGTGTGCTCGATTTTATACACCTGTCAGCAATAGGTGTGGCTGAAATAACCGAATCTTTGTATATATGGTGTATGTGTCACTTCGACAAAGACATAATACTAGAGCGAATATGGGGCTCTCTGCTACAGGAAGTGACATAATTCCAAAAGGATACAGAAGGATATGAGACTTCATCATTGATGTTGCTGCTAGCAGCTATTCTTGAAGACAATTTAACTTGTGATGATCTTCATGTGTGGTTCAGCCTAATCTACTTTAGTGAACTGACTTATTATAAGTCAGTTAAAGGGCAAAAAGTATAGCTAAGTATAGCTAAAGGGCAAAAAGTTAAATCTAATACCTCAGCTGCAATGAAGCCTTGGCTAGCTAGTACCGCCATATTAGCTAGAGTATGACTAGTCCCTATCGCTAAGCATGAACTGAATCACACCTCTACTAGTGGCTCATTTACATACACACTCGGTGGACAGTTTATTAGGTACACCACCCCGTTCACGACAATTGTTCACACCTACAGACAGTGAGTCACGTGGCCATGGCTTGCTTTATAAAGCAGGCAGCCGGGCATCGTGGCATTCAGTTACTGTTTAATTGAACATTAGAATTGGCAAAACGATTGACCTAAGAGACTTTGAGCGTGGTATGATCATCGGTGCCGGGCCCGCCGGTTCCAGTACCTCAGAAACGCCCGGCCCCCTGGGCTTTTCACGCACGACAGTATTGAGGGTTTCCCGAGAATGGTGCGACAAAAAAAAAACATCCAGTCAGCGGCAGTTCTGTGGGCGAAAACAGCTTGTTGATGAGAGGTCGACGGAGAATGGCAAGAATCGCGCAAGCTAGCAGTCGGGCCACAAACAGGCAAATAATGGCGCAGTACAACAGTGGTGTGCAGAATAGCATCTCGGAACACACAACTCGTCGGTCCTTGTCAAGGATGGGCTATTGTAGCAGACGACCACATCGGGTTCCACTCCTATCAGCTAAAAACGAGAAGAAGCGGAGCCAGTACGCACGCGATCACCAACACCGGACAGTTGAGGAGTGGAAAAACAGTGCCTGTAGCATGACAGCGAGTTCAGACCTCAACCCACCAGAGCATCTTTGGGATGAGATGGAACGGGCTGTTCACAGCATGAATGTACCACCGTCTATTCTGCAGCTACTGCGTGAAGCCATCGCGTTCAGCATGGACCAACATCCCTGTGGAACGTTTCTGACACCTTGTAGAATGCCCTGGAGAATTCACGCTGTTCTGGAGGCAAGGGGGGGGGGGCGGCCCAGTACTAGATGGGTGTACCTAATAAACTGGCCGGTGAGTGTAGGATGAGATTAACATATAGATAGGTACAATATAAACAGGAACAGACACAGATGTGATGAGACTCATTGGCGCTGTCAGACCGCGAGGAAGACAAACCCAGAGAGAGTCCTATGCGTCTGGGATAGCGTCGGCTACAACCACAGAACTGTGCTACGATAGGCTAGATAGCTAGACTCAACGCTAAATATACTTTGATGTATAGCCGTCGAACTACTCAATTTAAACTGTATCCCAATCATTTTCAACACAGAGAACTGCCATAAGGAAGGTGGCATACACACGGAGCACCATGGCATTCCATGGCATTAGGGACAACGATGCTAAACTAGTGTAATTATATAACAATGAATAATACACGTCATTTAGCAGCCGCATTTATCCAAACTGGCCTTATATGTCTAGGGGCAATTTCATCCATAACATTTGACTCCTAGTCTCAAATAGACCAAGAATTTGAGTATTACACCTAATCGCTCCCTACACCTCAGGACCCGCCACTTCAGTATAGTAACCAGACTCCTTTGTTTGCACAGGGTTCTCCCTTTTTAACCTGGGTTTAATTACAATAGTGCAGCTGTTGCTGGTTTACACAGTGGGTAATATATCTGCCATGTCACCCTGCCTCCACGGCGCCTGCTGTTTGCGCAGGACAGAGTGCTTTACTCACGCTACAGCCATAGTACCTGTTACCATGGCGACTGTCCAGTACAGTACAGACTGTACAGACTGACTGTGCCTGTGGGAGTAGGGCGAAATAGCACCTCTGAGGTCAGTTTTGTGTTTTGGAGACTAAGGGTTGGGGTTAGGATATGGTGGAAAGTGCGCTGGTCCTAGATCAGTGCCGAAAGACAACTTTAGACCGATGTGTGTCTGTGTGGGACAGGACAGACATGAGCAGGGAACAGGCATTGTTGTTACTATGGGAACAAGACGGACAGTGTTAAAAGGATGCAAGGCAGGTGTTATCATCAGATAGCACAGAGACCATAGCACCAGGAGTTTCCTGAGCACATAATATACAGTGCATTCGGAAAATATTCAGACGTCTTGACTTTTCCACTTTTTTTTTTTACGTTACAGCCTTATTCTAAAATGTATTAAATATTTTTTTCCTTTGTTCAATCTACAGACAATACCCCATAATGACAAAGCTAAAACAGGTTTTTAGATTTTTTTTTATACATTTAGTAAACTTACACTTTACACAAGTATTCAGACCCTTTGCTATGAGACTCTAAATTGAGCTCAGGTGCATCCTGTTTCCATTGATCATCCTTGACATGTTTCTACAACTTCATTGGACTCCACCAGACAGAAGCCACCCCTCAGTAAAATGCACATGACAGAGCACTTGGAGTTTGCCAAAAGGCACCTACAGGACTCAAACCATGAGAAACAAGATTCTCTGGTCTGATGAAACCAAGATTGTACTCTTTGGCCTGAATCCCAAGCGTCACGTCTGGAGGAAGCCTGGCACCATCCCTACGGTGAAGCATGGTGGTGACAGCATCATGTTGTTGGGATGTTTTTCAGCGGCAGGGACTGAGAGACTAGTCAGGATCGAGGGAAAGATGAACGGAGCAAAGTACAGAGTGATCCTTGATGAAAACAACCCTAAGCACACAGACAAGACAACGCATGAGTGGCTTCGGGACAAGTCTCTGAATGTCCTTGAGTGGCCCAGCCAGAGCCCGGACTTGAACCCAATGGAACATATCTGGAGACCTGAAAATAGCTGTGCGGCGACACTCCCCATCCAACCTGACAGAGCTTGAGAGGATCTGCAGAGAAGAATGGGAGAAACTCCCCAAATACAGGTGTGCCAAGCTTGTAGCTTCATACCCAAGAAGAGTCGAGGATGTAATCGCTGCCAAAGGTGCTTCAACAAAGTACTGAGTAAAGGGTCTGAATACTTATGTAAATGTGATATTTTGTTTTTTTTATTTGTAATACATTTTCACAAATGTCTAAAAACCTGTTTTTGCTTTTTGATTATGGGGTTAATGTGTGTAGATTTATGAGGGGAAAAAACAATTTAATCAGTTTTAGAATAAAGCTGTAACGTAACAAAATGTGGAAAAAGTCAAGGGGTCTGAATACTTTCCGAATGCACTGTATTCTCTAGTCTGGAACAGACAAGGGAAAACTCCAGGCCTTGGTGAATAACCTATATAGTAGATATGGGCAGGGCACAGACCTGGGTCGGTACATGTCATTTTGAGTCAGGAAAGGAATATTTCACCGGTAAATATGATTATCGTTTAAACCCCAAAATATGATTTTCCCTCCACATTTTGTAACATTTAGAATGCCCCTCAACCAAAAGCAAAAACCTATAAGCAGTCCCATATGAAAAGTTTTAAAAAGATTTAATAGACAGCGAGGGAGAGTCCTTTACTAATGCATGGCTATGCATCTTTTCTTATGAGAGATTATTTTGTGTAGGGTAAGCCTGGTTAGGAAGAATTTTCAGGGTCTGGTCTAACACTCCATACTAAACCACTGAGAGTCTCTGACTGATGCAAAACTAAATTGGATATGACTCAGCTGGTTTGCTAGTGGAATGCCCTTGATGTTAGTCCTCTCGCTCAGTTTCCTCCGATTTCCTTCTCTTCTCATGATAATATGCATTATGTTACTGTACATATTATTCTCAAATCATATCCTGTGTTATATTGCCTAGGCACTGCATATAAATGCTTGCTTATTTGATTATGGCTGTAAATTGATATTGATGATGATGCCGGTAACATAATGCACAGAGAATATGACAGCCCAGTAAACTGATTAGGCTACCATACGTTTTTACCAGGTAACTATTACTGAATAATACAAATCTGTCGAGCAAGGCGCTTAACCCTAATTTCTCCTGTAAGTCACTCTGGATAAGAGCTTCAGATATATTACTCAAATGTAAATGTAGAGGATATGGCAACCCAGTAAACGGATTACCTTACTTTTTTCCCGGGTATCTAACTACTGCATAATAGTACGATAACAACCAGTTATACAGTGGTGCCACAGTAGGTGCCACAAAAATGTCTACCAATATATCAAAAAACATAGGTCTTCTAGTGTTTAAAACTGAAGTGCAAGGGCGTGCGTCGCTTCAGAGCAGCAAAGTCGACCATGAGCTCTGAATTACTGCAGTTTCCCTCAAAGTCAAACATGCAATTACTCTCTCAACCACTGCTATTCTGGCTCGATGGTAAGTTCAAATACAGCTGTTCTTAGGCCACATACTGTATATAGTAGACTGAAAACACGCAGAGAAAAGACTAGAGGGAATTACAACGGCGTAGAATCGAGGAGGATAAGGGTACAGATATAGGGCTAGAGGTCAAACCCACCTCTTGACCTATTTAATGTGTACGTGGGAAGGCCATTTATAAATGATCATTCGTTATAAATAGCGGACCGCTCTATCTGTCTCTGTGGCTTGTAGGTGGATACGAGAACTGCTCTGCTCTGCAGTTTAATCTGTAATAGTAGCCTATCAAGACCTTATAGATTTACTGCATCCAAAGCTATCTGCTGTTGTTGGTATTGGGCTATTTGATAACAGTGGGCGGTGATATTTTCATTTAACTAGGCAAGTCAGTTAGGAACAATTTCTTATTTTCAATGACGGCCTAGGAACAGTGGGTTACCTGCTTTATTCAGGGACAGAACGACAGATTTCTACCTGGTCAGCTCGGGGATTCAATCTTGCAACCTTTCGGTTACTAGTCCAACGCTCTAACCACTAGACTACCTGCCCCCCGAATATGCTTATAGCATCAGAGTTGTCGATGGTACTATAGAATGACAGCAATGGGCTATGTTCCAAATGATGATGATGATAATGATGCCACCCAGAACCCCACCCAAGATACAGTAAGCAATAAGGTCCACCTGCCTGAGTCATGAAACAAGATCTGACCTCCACATGCATGCACACAAACAGGTACGCACGCACAAAGGTCCTAAGATCAGTGAAGCCTGTACAGGCATCAAAAGGTGGACAGGTGCCACTTAAACACTTGGGTATAAAGGGCTGTGAGTGGGCAGCAGAGCCAAAAGGCCTTGGAGCAGGTGGAGGAGTCAGCGGAGGAAGGTCACACACTCACACACACACTGAGACACACCACCCTTCACAGGACAATGGGAGACACACTATTGTTAAGGGTTTGCTCGCACGCACACACCAAACACACACGCACACATACGCCCACAAAGAACATTACACAAAGGATTATCCAGGCACACAAAACAAAGAGCAATTTGACAGAAAAAAACACTAGCTAAGACAGTCATTATCTAAGAAGAAAGAAGATGCATAAATCATGGTTATGACAGGCAGTCTAAACACATGAAAGGAGCCAATAATGGTCACTGTAGTCGTCAATAATGGTAATACCATAATAAAGAAAATCTTACCATTTCTCCAAAAGCTCCAAAACCACAACAACTCACTCGATCCATCAACTACGAAAAAACGAGGGGGGGGGATTCTCTTAATTTGAAAATGATTGCAATATGTTTTGCTTGGAGAATAAACCAAACAATTAGGCAATACTAGATCTGTTATTCACGGCCCATCTGTTTGGACTGTATCAAACCAGGAGCCTAATCACTCATTCATATGTGGCCTATCTTTGGGCACACTCAAGCCAGGGAGGTGTGTGCGTGTGTGTGTGTGTGTGTGCGTGCGTGCGTACGTGTGTGTGTGTGTGTGTGTGTGTGTGTGTGTGTGTGTGTGTGTGTGTGTGTGTGTGTGTGAGTGAGTGAGTGCGTGTGAGTGCATGAATGTTTGTGCATGTGCGTTCCCGCATGTGTGTGTGTCTGCGCTTTTCGGCAGACGGATCCCTATCACCATTCGGTGCCAGGGATTCTCAGGGTACGATACAGACGGTAAAAACATGGCTAACCGCGCCAAACTGGAACCAACACTAGTCCAGATTTTATGATCATTATGTTCAGAGACTTAATTAGCTGATCCTTCGTCTCTGTAACACTCCATCACCACCAGCTCATTATGTAGGATTGAGGCAGTGGGTTTTGGATCAGATTTGACAGAAGTTGGAAGCTGTCCTTCTTTAAGCGTCATATGGTTGAGAAAACCATTACAGTCATTGGTGATATATTCAACACAGTCACTGAGATTGTAAACACACACTGGTGATTTTGACCACTGACTTTTCAACGTAATTAAAATGGTCGTAGCCCCACTCTCTGAGGGTGTCTCAGAGAGAGTTGGGATATGCAAAAAAAATATATAATAAATCCTATTCACACATGCGTATTAATACACACTTTTACATGTGTGAAATGGCACAAATATAAGCACCCAGCAAATTCCTCTTCTTCTTATTATTATTATGTAGGGATGATGAATTTATGAATTTCACACTATGCCAAATCATCCATTCACTGTTATTTTCCAAAAGTTCTGACACTCATTGACCAGAACGATCTAACTCGATCTCTGCTAACGATCACAGACACAGTAGAAACAATTAGCCAGGTACCTCAGCCGAAAGGAAATGTACAGTACGCTTTCCTTTGACCATTAAAAAACTATGTTCCAAATATAGTGCTACAGACATGAGAAAATCATTACATCCCAAATCCATATTGAACCTGGCATGACATCACCAGGTGATGATTCAGTTCAGTTCCATTCTATGTCATGTTGTTCCATGAGTCACTCATCAAACAGCACTCAGAAACAAGCTGTCCTCCTATTCTAATGCTTAGCGGAAAAAGACAAACATGTCAGGCCACAAATGGATACGGACAAACAACCCAATTACCTCAGACGATGTACTAATCAGAATCAGATCAACGTCATTCTAGTTGTCGGATAGCAACCTGTCCTCTGTGTGCTCGCTTGCAAATGTGCAAGAATACATATGTCTGTGTATCTGTTTACAGTAGCACCACAGTTCCACATAGCCATTCCTCTGAGTTTCTCTATCTGCCAATAGGCACACATGATGCGCAATTAAATCCTCTGCTGGCATTGGGCTAAAGCTGTCAATCAGAGGCCCGATGTCTTTCGACAGCGCCCAGTGAACCGTGGATCGCTGGCCGCAGCACAGGAACTCACAAGAGTCCCTGCTATTGTTACCAGCAAGCAGGAATTCAGCTGGCAATTAGGCCTGGCTTTTTAGGAAGCCCTCAGCCTAGTGCTCTGAGGTAGCTAACAGAGAGAGAGAGAGAGAGAGAGGGAGAGAGAGACAGAGAGAGAGAGATAGAGAGCTGACTCAGAGGTTTTCACTTGGCTCTATCCTACTGTGTGAATGTTTACAGTGTAACAACAGATTAGTGTTACGTATAGCGGGGCAATGTGGGAAAACTGTATGGAGGAGAAAAATAATATATACAGATGCAGGATCTTAATTTGACCCAGTTTACTACAGCAAGAAAATTATCCTGCAGCAACAGGAAATGTGAATACTTTTTTTGTAGACGCTGATAAATTGTTCGTTAGGGCAAATCAATTCTGAAATGTCAAAGTGCAAATTGCAAACACTAAATAAGCTTCATATTTGCATTTCCTTCTGTGCAGGAAAATTCTCAGCAACAAAATAGTGATCAGATTAAGATCCTACATCTGTAGGACTATCAATATCACCAGGCACATGACTTATGAAACCAGGCTCATTCTATTCTATTCTATTATATCCTATTAACGAAGGTAACAAAGAAATAAACATATAAGAAGCATACTACATGCAGGAAGGTAATGTGAAGTAATTATGTGTCAGAGTTGACCTGATATCATTACTCATGATGTTAGTAATGGGAAAAGCATCTGAGCAAAAAGAACAGCCAATGAGGTCCATTTGTCATGTGTGTATTCTGTACCATTACTTAAAGGGATACTTAAAGGGCAACTCGTGGATACCATTTTTATGTCACTGTGTCCAGTATGAAATCATTCAGAGGCAGTTTATTGAGCCAATGCTAACTAGTGTTAGCGCAATGACTGAGGGTCTATGGGTATCTGCTAGCCTGCTAGCTTGCTAGCAGATACCCAAAAACTAGCATATACCCATAGACTTACAGTGAATTTGTGAATTTTGATAAGGATCACCATTAGCTAACTCCGTAACGTTAGCTAATCTTCCTGGGGTCCAACACCAATTAATAAGACATTACAAACAATTACAAATTCAGACTTCACAAACATTGAACAAGTAGACAATACAGACACTGAAGTCATTGTGCGAGCGCTAGTTAGCAACTTCCTTCAAACTGCACGCAGAGACATAAACATGGTGTCCACGAGTTAATCTGATTCTGGGGAAGAAGATAAAGGGCCTCATTACCAAAATCCTGAAGTATCCCTTTAAGGCTGAATAGTGTGCATGCACTTAGCATAGGTTAAGTGGGAGCATGGCATTTACATACGCTTACATAGACTCACAGTGCTTAGCAGCCAACACAACAGACATGTTGACAACATATGTGGGGCTATAAAAATCTAGGTTTGGTTGAGATGGTGCGACTGAAGATGTTCACATACAACACGTTACTACAGAACTTGCATTCTACAGATGCACAATCGAGAGCATCCTGGCGGGCTGTATCACCGCCTGGTACGGCAACTGCTCCGCCCTCAACCGTAAGGCTCTCCAGAGGGTAGTGAGGTCTGCACAACGGGGGCAAACTACCTGGTAGTGAGGTCTGATCACCGGGGGCAAACTACCTGCCCTCCAGGACACCTACACCACCCGATGTTACAGGAAGGCCATAAAGATCATCAAGGACATCAACCACCCGAGCCACTGCCTGTTCACCCCGCTATCATCCAGAAGGCGAGGTCAGTACAGGTGCATCAAAGCTGGGACCGAGAGACTGAAAAACAGCTTCTATCTCAAGGCCATCAGACTGTTAAACAGCCACCACTAACATTGAGTGGCTGCTGCCAACACACTGACACTGACACTGACTCAACTCCAGCCACTTTAATAATGGGAATTGATGGGAAATTATGTAAATATATCACTAGCCACTTTAAACAATGCTACCTTATATAATGTTACTTACCCTACATTATTCATCCCATATGCATACGTATATACTGTACTCTATATCATCGACTGCATCCTTATGTAATACATGTATCACTAGCCACTTTAACTATGCCACTTTGTTTACATACTCATCTCATATGTATATACTGTACTCGATACCATCTACTGTATCTTGCCTATGCTGCTCTGTACCATCACTCATTCATATATCCTTATGTACATATTCTTTATCCCCTTACACTGTGTATAAGACAGTAGTTTTGGAATTGTTAGTTAGATTACTTGTTGGTTATTACTGCATTGTCGGAACTAGAAGCACAAGCATTTCGCTACACTCACATTAACATCTGCTAACCATGTGTATGTGACAAATAACATTTGATTTGATTTGATTTGCATAAACCCTGCGTTTATGGGGAATCCGATCAAGACCGTAGTCCAAAGGGTTACTCCAGGACCAGGACCTATGTTCATGAGTGATGATCTAGAATCAGGTTCCCTGTGGCCATATAATCTTATTTGTTATGATCGAAAAGTCGAAACTGATCCTAGATGATCAATTTTACACTGAGTCGCTTTATGAATAGGACTGAGGAGGATTCCCTCAAATTCTAAAGCTGTTTTACTTTAAACGTGTACCTAGTACTACCTCCGTTAATACCACTAAAGCTTGATGGTCACTGGGCAGGGTTTTTATCTTGTGTGGGTGAAGAGCTTAGTTTTACAACCAAACGTCTGTTGGGGATTGACCCAACAACCGCAGGAGTCTATAAACAAATGACTATGGTGAACAACATAAAGATGACTGACTGGGCTGCACATCCATGAGTGGAGTTCGTAGTGTGACCATCAAGCATCCTGATGTTTCAAATGATGTTAATGTATTTTATGCCTGTCATAGGCAGGATCCATTGATCCAGGTTTATTAGACAAAAGCAATTTTGCAACAACAAGAAAAATGTGCAACATGTGTAATGCAAACGGAAGATATAGGAGAAGCCTTCTAAAGATCGATTTATTTCTTTTTTTGTAGGACCGGTGTGGATTTTTTAATTTTGTCTAACCTTCTTTATTGCGATAAATGGTGACGGTAATCTGATGTCGTCACATAACTTATAAAGCTCCACTCCACCTTTCATTTTAAATGCCTTACTGCTTGCAAAATAAAAAATGTTCAACAATTACAAGTGATGTTACTTTGCAGGATGAGGATTGTCCTGACTTTCAAGAATTGCTTCGGCTTGCTTTTCTGGTTGGCTGGCAAGTTTCACCATCCAATTATTTCAGATCTACAGGAGTGTAAGTTTCACCATGGCGTTGCATTCTAGCCTACATGCTGGCTTTCGCGGGGTACACCTGAGACGTGAAACAGATAGGTGGGAGGGCATAGAGGCTGTCGCCAATTTATTAATGCGCAATTTGTCTAAATGGGTAATGGAAACACTTCAACCACTACTTTTTTATTCCACACTGTAGGTTTTTGAGATTTAAATATTTTTTTTTATAGGTATGACATTACGTCCAGCTGTTTTTATCGACGCAAAAAAGTTACATGGAAACTTTGTCGCATCTATTTTCTATATGCAAAAAAGAAAATCACTGGACAAGTTAAAGGAAACATATATGTAGCTAATGTCATTGAATGAAGCCAAAGGCACATTTCCACACTGTGTGGACAATCTATCTACAGTATGTTGATCCAACCCACCAGAGTATCTTGTTGACATAAGCTGTTGACTCTAGCCACAACCCCGTAGATATCCCTCAGTGTAATTCCACAGATTATGAAGCCTTAGTACAGGTTCATAGCAGGCTTCTAAAGCTTTATAACATGCTTATGAACCTCAACGCATGCATAAAGCAACTTACTGTTCACAGAAGACGACAGGGACATATTGTGCTTGTATCCATGTTGTACAGTAAATGTATGTTAGTTGGGATCCGGATTCAGATTTACAGTGTTGCTTTTGAAGTAGTGAAAATAAAATAAAAACAGATTGATATCTAGGTATGTAGTCAGGTTTACATTCCTGCTCCTCTCAACACATCCAGAACAGTGCTGTAAGTATAAATAAAATGCAGGGTTTTTCCTGCATAGGAAACTGAGGCACCACCGAAGACCTTTTGTGAGCCAGGAAAAACCCTGGAATGTTAATGTAGTATTTCTTCATTAAATCAGAGACCACTGCTGACACAGTGATGTATAGTGAGTAACATAGCAAGTTAAGCAAGTAGGTCTGGAACTATCATCCTACATCAATCAGTAAGTTGCATTACTAAGATGACTAAGCTTGACAGAGACTAGAAGCTCAAAGTTGTCTCTGTTGCTAGGATCGTGAATGTACATGTGCAGTAGTATCAAATGTCAATACCAAAAATGGAAATATAGATGAGTAATGTTGATAATATTCAAAACTCGAGCCAGCTCTCTGTGGATGAGCCTGACCGGGAGCCTAACTGCTATGCTGCTGTGTTGCCTGCCTGCTCTGGGCCCTGTGCTGTGCAAACCTGGGTTCAAATACTATTTAAATAATTTGAAATACCTTATACCTGTGCTTGATTGAGCTTGCCTGGCTTAATGGACCAATAAAATACTCCCAAAACTGTAAACCGCGCCCATCTGGCACTCCAAGCAGGCTAGAGCAAACGCTCAAAGATTTCAAATAGTATTTGAACCCAGGTCTGAGCTGCTGCGTGTGCTTGGTTAGTAAACACAAAGGACAGAGTATTAATGTCGGGGTCGACTTCCCAGAGCCCCTCAGAGATCCAGGACCACCAAAGAGCTCAGTAATTTGCACTAAATTGAAAATGCCTGAGGCTAAGACAAACGTACACAAACACATACAGACAGATGACACACACACACACACACACACACACACACACACACACACACACACACACACACACACACACACACACACACACACACACACACACAGAGAGAGAGACAAAGACACCACAGTGCCTATACAACAGAGTAAAGTCCATGACAAGAATACAGAACTGACATGTCAGATGTATCATCTTCGATTAGAACCAATAAGCAAAATGTATGCATCCAAGGCACATTGAAGACACATTGTTTACATGAAGCCTTGTCATTTCTTCAACCATCTCTAAATCAATGAAAACTGTCACAAAATCAAAAGGTACCCAGCTATCAATAAAAGCTTGGAAATGTCATTCCCTCTTTCTGCAATTCCACAAAATAAGACCAATCAACCCCCTCTGCCATAGCAATCAACATTTGATGTTATTACAGTAAAAGATCCTAATCATAACATGAAATTATATTCTGGACCACTCTAAACAGGTTTCTAAATGACTTTGCATCAACTTGGCTAAATGGCAAGTGATCATGAGCTGTTCATGAATAACATTGGAGATGATGGAGTCGGACAGAATGTCTGGCCAAACAGCCAATCTACTCTAAAGAAAGGGGATACCTAGTCAGTTGTACAACTGAATGCCTTCAACTGAAATGTGTCTTCTGCATTTAACCCAACCCCTCTGAATCAGAGAAGTGCAGGGGGCTGCCTTAATCGACAGCGCCCGTGGAACAGTGGGTTAACTGCCTTGCTCAGAGGCAGAACGACAGATTTTTACCTTGTCAGCTCGGGAGAAATGGGCCCGAATCAACCCATGCTTTTGAATGAAACAAGGGGTGAACAGAACCTCTGCCTAGACAGAGCAGCAGTCACAACAGTGATGCCCTGCAAGAAATATAGAAAGAACCTGGTGCTAGAGGGGGTACGCAGCTGGAGGTTGAATGTTTGAAGGGGTACCGGACTATAAAAAGTTTGGGAACAAATGTTGTAGATAACAGTGAAGTCGGTTTAGAAGTGGCTCTATCACTGGGTAATTGCACATACAGAGACCTCGTACAGCAGCACACAGGCCATCTCTGTCTGTTTGCACTGGAAATACCTCGCTCCCCTCTCACAATCACATGTGTTTGCGCTAGGGCTTCTCTCTCTACCTCTACCACACACATTTCTATCTCTTTCATTGCCCCTCTCTGTCTCTCTCCCTCTCTCCAGCACACTCTCTTTTCCTTTCTCATTCTCTCTCTGATTCTCTCTCTGGTTATAGCACACTCCTCTCTTTTTCTCTCCTTTTCTCTCTTTCTCTTGGTCGTTCTCTCGCTCTCTCCTCTCTCTCTCATCCTATATGAACCCCCCACCCGCCATCTCATTACACTGAACGCTAAAATGGAAAATCTAGGATAGTGTTTATACTGCATGGACATGCTCAAACAGTAAAATTTAATCTTTTAGATGATATCTATAGGACACATGCCCCTACTCCATCTCTCTCTCTCGTTCACCCTCTTTCTCTCTCTATTTTCCCTGCAGAGACTTCAGAGATCTTATATAAAAAAAGACAGAGCAGTGAATCAAAAGGCATAGAAATAGTACAACCCCCAAACCCCACTCTACCCCTCCCTCCCTTCAAAATCCCTACCCCCATTCGCTTATGCTCGCTCTCTCTTCCTCTCTCCCTCACACACACATACACAGCAGCACACACACAAACGCACCCACAAGCGGACTCACACTCAAACACACACGCACACACACTCCAACACACACACACACGCACACACAGCACAGCACAGTAGCATTATGCGGAAAAGGACCTGTTCAGACAACCTGAATGCGAAAGTCGTTTTAAACTGTGGGTTTGAAAGCAGACAGTAAATTACAATGATTTTATTATAGTGAAAGTACATGTGTATAAACAAGACAAGGGTTGAGTTACAGTGCGTAACAGAGGCACAATTACTCCACATAACCAGAGGTAGAGGATTGCATTCAACATACGTCATGTTTGTGATGATTATTCTATTCTATCCTAAATTCTGTGAGTGACGCAATGACAGAAACATTTACTATTTTGTGTCATTAAATTAGATAAAAACTTAGTTGAGCGCTTTGGAAGAAACTTCACTGACATTGATAGCGCTGCGTTCATCACCAGCTATACACACTGCCAACCATGCACAATTAAGCTATGGGTAAAACAAGCAAAACATATTTATACGACATGAAATAACTAGACATTTTATGCATGAATGTTTGTTCCTGTTGTCATTGCTTTCAAATGGATGGACATAAAGTACTTTTCTTTCGGGGCAGTGCGTAACTCCACTTTCTGAAGAGCGTTTTTATGCTTATCCATAACACATTGTACGACATTAAACAAATAGGCTATATTCCTATAGCCTAGTCCAGATGCGACTCACCTTATTGCAGTACGGGGAATCAGGATACTGCAATGGTCCCAATCGGGAAGAATCTGTTGCTGGTAAAGACTGTGGTGGAGGTGGATATACTCTCACGTCCATTTCAGTAAAACATCAATCTCCACACAAGCTTTTCCACTCCGGCGTCTACTTTTGAGTCCTCAAAAGTTGAAGGTACTATAAAGACCGATGGTCGAACTGGGCAAAAGTCTAGGGTTGGATGCTAAAAATGGAAAACTGTGATGCTCTCGCATGCGTTCGCGGTTTTACTGAAGAAAGAAAAAAACTTAAATGATCAACGTACGTCGCACTATCAACGACGGACTTGGTAAACGAAGGTAAAACGGTGTAACTTTGAAAACTGTAGGCTATCACTCGAATGTTGAAGAAGTTATTGCGCCTCTTTCTCTTTCTGACAGATGCATTTGCAGCGACAGTAGTTGTTTCTATCCAGCGGCTACAGTCGTCTGCAAGCGAATGGGGCACGGTAGGATTGCCTGTTTGCTCGCAATTCATACAAAGGACTTTACAGACAGGGCAGGGGCAAGAGCGCAGCTACAGTATGGCGACATGCTCTACCTAGTAGGCGCACTGGTGAATGCAGCGCCTGCGTCACTTGCATTCGCTTGCATTACACATCTTTTGTAGGCTATATGAATCATTTTACGTTGCCTATACATTATGGTTGAATCCATTTAGAATGCCAAAATTAGGACTACATCTTTGTGGGCTCTTTGTGTTAGTTTGGTACACTAGCCTAGGCTACGTACAGGGCCATCATGCACCCATTATTTTAGAGGGGTGAAACAGCTTTTTCCTGCAATATAATCACATAAAAAATACTAGTTTACTACAGAATTGTACAGTAAGTACTATAGTAAACTGTAGTATTAGACCACTGCGCCACCCTATCTAGACCACTGCGCCACCCGGGAGGCCCCCACTTTAGATTTTTTGGGGATGGATTGGACTGATAGCTACCTTTACTGCTAGCTTTGTCTATGCTGTTTTGATTTGAATGTGCTGTCCTTGGGGAGTTCATGCCGGAATTCTCTCAGAGGTTAGCCATGGAAAAAGACAGGAACCTTCCCGCTAGCCTCTCTCAAAGAGTGCCGTGTATAAAGTCAGAAAATCTGCTGTCTCAGCCACTGCCTGTCACCAAGGGAGTACCCCAAGGCGTGATCCTAGGCTCCACGCTCTTCTCAATTTACATCAACAACATAGCTCAGGCAGTAGGAAGTTCTCTCATCCATTTATATGCAGATGATACTTATACTCAGCTGGCCCCTCCCCGGATTTTATGTTAAAGACTCTACAATAAAGCTTTTTAGTGTCCAACAAGCTTTCTCTACCCTTAACCATGTTCTGAACACCTCCAAAACAAAGGTCATGTGGTTTGGTAAGAAGAATGCCCCTCTTCCCACAGGTGTTATTACTACCTCTGTGGGTTTAGAGCTTGAGGTAGTCACCCCATACACGTACTTGGGAGTATGACTAGACGGTGCACTGACCTTCTCTCAGCACATATCAAAGCTGCAGGATAAAGTTAAATCTAGACTTGGTTCCCTCTATCGCAGTTGCTCCTATTTCACCCCAGCTGCAAAACTAACCCGGTTTCAGATGACCATCTTACCCATGCTAGATTACGGAGACACAATTTATAGATCATCAGGTAAGGGTGTTCTCGAGCGACTAGATGTTCTTTACCATTCGGCCATCAGATTTGCCACCAAAGCTCCTTGTAGGACACATCACTGCACTCTATACTCCTCTGTAAACTGGTCATCTCTGTATACCCGTCGCAAGACCCACTGGTTGATGCTTATTTATAAAAACCCTCTTAGGCCTCACTCCCCCCTATCTGAGATATCTACTGCAGCCTACAACACCCGTTCTGCCAGTCACATTCTGTTAAAGTCCCCAAAGCACACACATCCCTGGGTCGCTCCTCTTTTCAGTTCGCTGCAGTTAGCAACTGGAACGAGCTGGAACAAACACTCAAACTGGACAGTTTTATCTCAATCTCTTCATTCAAAGACTCAATCATGGACACTCTTACTGATAGTTGTGGATGCTTTGTGTGATGTTTTGATGTCTCTACCTTCTTGCCCTTTGTGCTGTTGTCTGTGCCCAATAATGTTTGTACTATGTTTTGTGCTGCTACCAAGTTGTTGTTATGTTGTGTTGCTACCATGCTGTGTGGGTCATGTGTTGCTGCCGTGCTATGTTGTTGCCTTAGGTCTCTCTTTATGTAGTGTTGTGGTGTCTCTCTTGTTGTGATGTGTGTTTTGTTCTATATTTATATTGCATTTATTTTTAATCCCAGGCCCCTGTCTCCGCAGGAGGCCTTTTGCCTTTTGGTAGGCCGTCATTATAAATAAGAATTTGTTCTTATTTAACATTTAGGAATTTGCATTTAGGAATTTGTCAAGAATAACAAAAAGTTTCAAATGTATTTCCATTGATGTCCTCGTACAACCGTCAAACATGTTACACATTTACAGCTAACCCACATAAAAAAATACTACAGTATATTATGGTCTAAATACTAGTATTACTATATTTATGTCCAATATTATTCATTGTGTTGTTTTTGCGGACTTTACTAGAGTATTCACTATAGTATTTTTTCGGGCATGACTGCAGTATACTATGTCGATAGTATTCACTATAGTGCTTTGCAGACATGACTGGTATACAGTAGAAAAGGGGTGCAATAACGTGCAGCATGGTAGGCCGAAGCTATATCAGGCTAATTTATCAATGGCTACATAGTATTGTTTGTCACCATTTTTGTCATCTTGTCATATTTATTTTTTCTCATCAAGCTACACACAATACTCATAGTTGAGCTCAGGTACATCCTGTTTCCATTGATCATCCTTGTGATGTTTCTTCAACTTGATTGGAGTCCACCTGTGGTACATTTAATTGATTGGACATGATTTGGAAAGCCACACACCAGTGTATTTTTTTAGTAAATCTAACCTTTATTTAACTAGGCAAGTCAGTTAAGAACAAATTCTTATTTACAATGATGGCCTACTCCGGCCAACCCTGGACGACGCTGAGCCAATTGTACTCTGCCCCATGGGATTCCCAATCATGGCCGGATGTGATACAGCATGTATTCGAACCAGGGACTGTAGTGATGCCTCTTGCACTGAGATGCAGTGCCTTAGACCGCTGCGCCACTCGGGAGCAGCAGTGTAAGGTCCCACAGTTGACAGTGCATGTCAGAGCAAAAACCAAGCTATGAGGTCAAAGGAATTGCCTGTAACACTCCGAGACAGGATTGTGTACTAAATGGTACTAAAAAATTCCTGCAGCATTGAAGGTCCCCAAGAACACAGTACCCTCCATCATTCTTAAATGGAAGAAGTTTGGAACCACCAAGAATCTTCCTAGAGCTGGTCGCCGGCCAAACTGAGCAATCAGGGGAGAAGGGCCTTGGTCAGGGAGGTGACCAAGAAACCGATGGTCACTCTGACATAGCTCCAGAGATCATCTGTGGCGATGGGAGAACCTTCCAGAATAGCAACCATCACTGCAGCACTCCATCAATCAGGCCTTTATGGTGGTGTGGCCAGAAGGAAGCCACTCCTCAGTAAAAGGCACATGACAGCCCCCTTGGAGTTTGCCAAAAGGCTCCTAAAGGACTCTCAGACCATGAGCAACAAGATTCTCTGGTTTGATGAAACCAAGATTGACTCTTTGGCCTGAATGCCAAGCGTCATGTCTGGAGGAAACCTGGCACCATCCCTATGGTGAAGCATAGTGGTGGCAGCATCCTGTTGTGGGAAAGTTTTTCAGCTGCAGGTACTGGGATACTAGTCAGAATGGAGGGAAAGATGAATGGAGCAAAGTACGGAGAGATCCTTTATGAAAATCTGCTCCAGAGCACTCAGGATCTCAGACTGGCGTGAAGGTTCACCTTCCAACAGGACAATGTCCCTAAGCACACAGCCAAGACAAAGCAGCAGTGGCTTCGGGAGAAGTCTCTGATTGTTCTTAAGTGGCCCAGCCAACGCCCGGACTTGAACCCGATCGAACATCTCTGGAGAAACGTGAAAATAGCGGTGCGGTGACGCTCCCCATCCAACCTGACAGAGCTTGAACGGGAGAATGGGAGAAACTCTTCAAATACAGGTGTGCCAAGCTTGTAGCGTCATACCCAAGAAGACTCGAGGCTGTAATCGCTGCCACAGGTGCTTCAACAAAGTATTGAGTAAAGGGTCTGAATACTTATTTAACTGTGCTATTTAAGTTTTAAATGTTTTATAAATTTGCAAAAATGCATAAAAACCTGTTTTTGCTTTGTCATTGTAGGGTATTGTGGGTAGATTGATTAGAAGAAAAAACTAAATGTGGAAAAAGTGAAGGAGTCTGAATACTTATTCATCCCTTTACATTTGTGTGTATAAGGTAGTCGTTGTGAATTTGTTAGATTACTTTTTAGATATTACTGCACTGTCAGAACTAGAAGCACAAGCATTTCGCTACACTCACATTAACATCTGCTAAGCATGTGTATGTGACCAATACAATTTGATTTGATTTGAATACTTTCTGAATGCACTGTAATTCTCTAAGCTTCGATAAACGTTGCTTGTTCTTTATGTCTGCCTCTATACTGTTTCCCTTTAGTTGGCCTAGAACCTGTCTAACGTTTAGATGTTAGAATTGTAATAACATTCTGTTAGTCTGCTGCTCTGCTCAGAACTGTTGACTCAAATCAGCCTGTCACGAACCTGTCTTATGTTCTGGTTGAGGAGTTCTCGCTCATTAAACCGTAACTGGTGTAGTCTGGTAGTTGTGCCATTTTAGCTAACCCTAGTCGGCATTTGTTACTTCAGTCATGTCGGCATAAACACTACAGTAAATAGTACAGTAAAGTCCAAAAACACTACAGTGAATACTATAGTCAAGGCCCATAACTTTTTTCAATCTTTAATAATGATTTGCCACTGGCTTTGAGGAAAGCCAGAGTGCCTATGTATGCGGATGACTCAACGCTATACATGTCAGCTGAAATGTCAGACTGAAATGACTGCAACACTTAACAAAAAGTTGCAGTTCGTTTCAGAGTGGGCGGCAAGGAATAAGTTTGTCCTAAATATTTCTAAAACTAAAAGCATTGTATTTGTGACAAATCATTCACTAAACCCTAAACCTCAACTAAATCTTGTAATAAACAATGTGGCAGTTGAGCAAGTTGAGGTGACTAAACTGCTTGCCGTTACCATGGATTGTAAACTGTCATGGTCAAAACATATTGATACAACAGTAGATAAGATGGGAGAAGTATGTCCATGATAAAGCACTGCTCTACCTTCTTCACAGCACGGTCAACAATGCAGGCCCTACAGGCCCTAGTTTTGTCGCACCTGGACTGGTGTTCAGTCGTGTGGTCAGGTGCCACAAAAAAGGACTTAGAAAAATTGCAATTGGCTCAGAACAGGGCAGCACGGCTGGCCCTTGGATGTTACACAGAGAGCTAATATTAATGATATGCACGTCAATCTCGCCTGGCTCAAAGTGGAGGAGAGATTGACCTCATCACTGCTTGTATTTTTGAGAGGTATTGCCATGTTGAATGCACCGAGCTGTCTGTTTGAACTAAGGCACACAGCTCGGACACCAATGCATACCCCACAAGACATGCCACCAGAGGTCTCTTCACAGTCCCCACGTCCAGAACAGACTATGGGAGGCGCACAGTACTACATAGAGCCATGACTACATGGAACTCTATTCCCCATCAAGTACCTGAGGCAAGAAGTAACATTAAACAATAAAAAAAAAACACCTCATGGAACAGTGGGGACTGTGAAACAACACAAACATAGGCACAGACACACACACACATGAACATACGCACTATACACACACGTACATGTGAATTTTGTACTGTATATATGTGGTAGTGGTGAGGGCCTGAGGGCACACAGTCTGTGAAGGTATTGTAATATTGAATGTATTGTTATGTTTTTAAAGTTGTATAAACTGACTTCATTTTGCTGGACCCCAGGAAGAGTAGCTGCTGCCTTGGCATCAGCTAATGGGGCTCCATATTAAATACAAATACAATAGTATACTACATTCATGTCCGCAAGAACACTACAGTAAATACTACAGTATACTACAGTCATGTCAGCAAAAACACTACATTGAATACTATAGTATATAAATATAGTAATACTGCAGTATTTAGACCATATTATCTACATGTGGGTAGAGCCATAATTATTATGCCTAAATGTATGTAAAAAACTAAAGATAGATATATTATTTATATATGCCAACTTAGTCATGTGTGCATACATTTTAAGTATCTCAAACTAACATGCCTAGGATCTTACATCCAAAGTACATTATAATGCATTTGCATATCATATAATCAATACAGGCACATATCATGGCATCATCCTTTATACTCATGATATTATCACAAGGTGCCAGATTGCATTTAAACCAGGTATTTGTCTGCATATCTAAGCATACCTCTTGAACTGTCTATATTCTCCTGACTGGTGGTTCAATTTGCTCAAGTCTGGGTAAAATATTGAAAGGAATGTGTCTTATTCAGTACATTTAGTGAATGCTTGCTTTTCTAAAGTCTAGTAACCTTGCCAGCAGGCATGCCAGCTAAGATAGTTAGACAAGCTACTCTAGCTTGATGAATAGCCTGAAATGGCTTGGTATGACGTTGGGAGATTGGGATCCTATATAGCTGGGTAGCTTACGCCAACTTCATCAAATTGCTATACGTGACTAGTATTACAGAGAAACAACAAAACATCAAGAAGGAATGAACAGGCTACATAGCTTAAACAAATTCCTTTACAAACATGTCTCCTGCGAGTCCTGCCCATCACAGGCAGCTAAAATCAAATAAATGCTGTGTGTGTCACTCGACACTCTCTCTCCTCCACTGACGATACTGTCTGCACACACTAGAGCACATGAGTCGCAGGGCCGAGTGTCTGCAGGTTTTTGCTCCTTCCTTGAACTTGATTTATGAGTTAAGGTCTCTAATTAGTACGGAACCCCCCTCACCTTGATGTCTAGGTCTTACTTGAAAGGAAAAAAAAACAAAAAAACAGCAGACACTAGGCCCTCAATGGAAGGAGTTTGACACCCCTGCACTAGAGAATCTAGGGTCCTGCCTAGCATATCTTTGCTCCGTGGTGCACCTTGGAAGGAACCAGTTACTAGGGTCCAGTCAGTGTGCCCCCTCCTCAAAATACAGCTGACAGATATTTTTATATTTAAAAATTATTATTATAGAACGTGGGCTTAGAAAAGAACGTTTCGTAATTAATTTAACATCTGAAAAATCCCAAAAACAGGACAAATCTGAGGGGGCACATGCCCTTGTGACCACTAGGGGCATGACTCTGGCTACATATCAACCACATATAGCCGCATCTGAGTTGCATCTGAGTATAAATTCACAGTAGTTGCAGCAGTTTATTTAAAAAATACTTCAACATAATGGTAAGGGGGATGGAGTGTTTTGAGGTGTTCAATGTTCCAAGTATGGATTGAGATTGTACTGATGGTGCCAGGAGGGGGATCTACGCCAGGTTGTGAGAGGGTGCAGCTTCAAGGGACCTCTTTTCAAAATAGAATACTGAGTGATGTGACCACTAACTGACACGGATAACGTGGCTGTCTGGAGTGAAAGCTTTTTCCTATAAAATAACGATAACAATCTCAACATATCACACTAAATGGAGGAACAAAAATGTGTGTTTAGGATGTAACGTCATCCCCTGAGTCCAGGTTGAATTATAACAATGATGCTAGCAGGTCACAAGGCCATGGGCCACAATCTCCAAGGTTCTGGTATGTATTAGTTTATCCATTTTTACACTGCGCTGTCTTCTAAGATGCCAACAACTGGCCACGCTAGTTCATTGTCATATTCACTTGTCAGTTGACATTCTACTGTAGGATCCAAAATGTCCCCACCGCTCTCTCCTTTTGCTCTCCCTTGGTGGATTCTTTTCCAAAGATAAGACCTCTGTGGCTTTTCATTTTAATCAACCAGAAACACATATGGCTAAAACAGGATGATAATTATTGAGCCAGGTCGACAGTCTGAAAATTTTTTGCTGTTCATTGTCATAGATCCCGTCAAGAAGGAGGTTCTCTCTTTCTCTAGGTCTCCATTTCTTTCTGTCTCTGACAATTCAACAGGAAAGTGTCAACTAGCTACCAGAATAAAACAACCAGAAACGTATAGAGGCCTTGGAGAGAGAGAAAGTGAAAGAGAGAGAGAGATATGTAAGAAGGTAACTTGCAAAATAATGGAAACAGTTGAGTAAATGAGGGATACAAAGTATATTGAAAGCAAGTGCTTCCACATAGGTGTGATTCCTGAGTTAATTAAGCAATTAACATCCCATCATGCTTAGGGTCATATATAAAAATGCTGGGCAGGCCATTATTTTGGCTACCATGGCTAAGCCCCCATAGAATGACAAGGTTTGATAAGCAGGAAAAAGATATAAACCATATGCTATGGCCATCTCAGTCACCAGATCTCAACCCAACTGAACACTTACAGTACGGGAGATTCTGGAGCGGCGCCCGAGAAACGTTTTCTACCACCATCAAGGAAACGCCAAATGATGGAATTTGTCGTGGAAGAATGGTGTCGCGTCCCTTCAATAGAGGTCCAGACACTTGTAGAATCTATGTCAAGATGCTTTGAAGCTGTTCAGGCTTGTGGTGGCAGTTACCTGTATATCTGTCTAGTTCTCAATTTAAAGATTATATAAAAAGGCAGAGAGGTCAATCTGACCTTTGTACAGTAAGTACCAGGTTTACTCAGTAGTGTAGACTTCCTCTTTGATCTTACCCATAATACATTGGCTTACAAAGCATTATGTTGTGTAATTGCTCTATTTAATTAATTTAGCTCATTATAACTATCTGAAGATACAAATACATAAAAAGCTTAGGAGTGGTAGAGGCACAGCGGCCACATAGTGACATTTGAGTAGATAGATAAAGATTATGATATTGGTCAATGACTGTCAGATAAGAGGATCTTATAACATTTCCAACAGCATTATGACACAACACAGGACCGACACAAATTCAAATGTTGAGTTGAATTTATGTGACATCGCAGTGATCTAAAATGACATAAATATTCAGTATCTACCCAGATCTGAATTCTGAGCTGCTGAAACAGAGGGTGACCTACAACGGGGTGAAATCCCAGCTACGCAAGCTAAACCTGAGATGCGGCTTCATCCACCCGGCAAAACACGTCTTGACCTTCCAGAATACAACACACGCGCTTTCCACTGCCAAGGAGGCTCAAGACTTCTTGGAGAAACACCTCAAGCCCAACGCACAAGGGGATGAGCTGACAGATCTGGGCTGACCCCAATTTGACTGGCTCAATGTTCAGGTATGCTGTCCACACACAGTCACATAGCCTAGCCTATGGCTATGATGCTGCCCTCAGCATAAGACAAGGATGTCTCAGCCTCCAGTATTTATGCTGCTGTAGTTTATGTGTCGGGGGGCTGGGGTCAGTTTGTTATATCTGGAGTACTTCTCCTGTCCTATTCGGTGTCCTGTGTGAATCTAAGTGTACGTTCTCTAATTCTCTCCTTCTCTCTTTCTTTCTCTCTCTCGGAGGACCTGAGCCCTAGGACTACCTGACATGATGACTCCTTGCTGTCCCCAGTCCACCTGGCCATGCTGCTGCTCCAGTTTCAACTGACCTGAGCCCTAGGACCA
Organism: Oncorhynchus tshawytscha; assembly: GCF_018296145.1. Classification (NCBI taxonomy): domain Eukaryota; kingdom Metazoa; phylum Chordata; class Actinopteri; order Salmoniformes; family Salmonidae; genus Oncorhynchus; species Oncorhynchus tshawytscha. Next base: position 49,814,405 of record NC_056438.1, on the reverse strand, counting down.
TGCCCCAGGACTACCTGACATGATGACTCCTTGCTGTCCCCAGTCCACCTGGCCATGCTGCTGCTCCAGTTTCAACTGACCTGAGCCCTAGGACCATGCCCCAGGACTACCTGACATGATGACTCCTTGCTGTCCCCAGTCCACCTGGCCACATGCTGCTGCTCCAGTTTCAACTGTTCTGCCTTACTATTATTCGATCATGCTGGTCATTTATGAACATTTGAACATCTTGGCCATGTTCTGTTATAATCTCCACCCGGCACAGCCAGAAGAGGACTGGCCACCCCACATAGCCTGGTTCCTCTCTAGGTTTCTTCCTAGGTTTTGGCCTTTCTAGGGAGTTTTTCCTAGCCACCGTGCTTCTACACCTGCATTGCTTGCTGTTTGGGGTTTTAGGCTGGGTTTCTGTACAGCACTTTGAGATATCAGCTGATGTACGAAGGGCTATATAAATAAATTTGATTTGATTTGATTTGATAGGACACCCTCTAAAATGTAAAATGACCACTATTATTATTATTATTATTGTGGAACATTATTATATTACCTACAGTACCAGTCAAAAGTTTGGACACACCTACTCATTCATGGGTTTTTCTTTATTTTTACCATTTTCTTTAACAAATCAAACTATATTTTATATTTGAGATTCTTCAGAGTAGCCACCCTTTGCCATGATGGCAGCTTTGCACACTTGTCACAAATCCTGTTTCCTGAGTCTGTTTTTTGCCTGTGTTCTGTCCTGGAGTGTTTTTTCCGGCGTCCTGGAACGCACCCTGTCTGGTTGCCGGGCAATGTAGCCAGTTGGGAGTTCTGATTACCCGCACCTGTATCCCATCAGCTATCTGCACACCTGGTCCTGATCATCATCTCTCCTCTTCATAAGCCCGGACCTGACATCCATTCCCTGCCGGATCGTTAGCCATGAACATTACTCACCCGGATCATTTACCCAATTCCCGCCTGGTCGTCGGAGGATTCCGCTTCCTCATTGGATCCTCCTATTTACTCCCATCAACTCACCACCGCTGCCCGCTACGCCACCTGGATATATCTACCCATTCACATTCACTTGTAAATAAATACTCACTTTCTTCCTACTCTCCTTGTCCTGGTCTGCTTCTGGGTTCGATTTTGAAGAAACGTGACAGAACGATCCGGCCAAGGATGAACCCAGCGGACCTGGACTCCGTTTGCCATGCCATTACCCAGCAGGGGAAGACATTGGGACAACACAAGACGGCGCTACAGGAGATAGCGGGTGCAATCCAGAACTTATCTGCTAGCTTGACACAAATCCAGGATCAGCTCAGTTTGCTGGCGATTCATTCACCACCTGTTTCACCCATCTCACCTGCCGTGTCTGATGCGGTATCCTTCTGTGAACCCAAGGTACCGACGCCTGATAAATATGAAGGGGATTTGGGAAGATGCCGTTCGTTTCTTATGCAGTGTGGGTTAGTTTTTGATCTGCAGCCCCATTCTTACGCCACTGACAAGGCTAGGATAGCCTTTGTTATTGAACTGCTGCGTGGAATAGCTCTGGAATGGGCTTCAGCCGTTTGGGAACGACAGGAGACCTGCATGGCTTCATACCAGGAATTCACGGGAGAGATGAGATGGCTTTTTGACCATCCAGTCCGAGGTAAGGACGCAGCTAAACGTTTGTTCACTCTTCGCCAAGGAGCTCGCCGTGTGGCAGACTTTATGATCGAGTTCAGGACATTGTCCGTGGAGAGTGGTTGGAATGAGGAGTCACTACAAGCGGCTTTTTACCAGGGGTTGTCGGAGCAACTCAAGGACGAGCTGATATCCTATCCAGAGCCTAGTGACCTAGACAGCTTGGTCACTTTATCTATTCGGGTAGATAATAGAGTCCGAGAGAGAAGGAGGGAGAAGCAGTGGGGCCCATCCAATCAATCAGCAACTCGGTTACCATTCGGTTCAGGAAGTGAACCAGAACGTATTGATCGTTATTCCCCACACAGGATTAGTGGAGGGGTCTTGCCACCAGATCCTGAACCAATGCAAGTGGGGCGACACGGGCTAACTAAGGAGGAGCGCCAACGTAGACGTGAGACCAACAGCTGTCTCTACTGTGGTAGCTCAGGACATTACATCTCCGCTTGTCCACAGCGCTCGTTAAACTGCCCGGCTCGCTAGTTTTGGGAGGAATTTTAGCGAGCCAGTTTCAACCTCTCAAGAATCCTGTCAGACCCCGTTTTCCTGCGACCCTTATGAATAAGGATCAGAGCTTAGAGATGAACGCTTTTATCGATTCAGGTGCCGATGGCAGCTTTATTGATGCCGACTTGGTGGAACAGCTGGGGCTTTCCAAGGAGCAATTGCCGGAAGCCATTGACGCAACCACTCTGAACGGCAGTAGTCTGGCACGGATCACTATGAGGACTGAACCGGTTAAGATGTTGTTGTCGGGGAATCATTCAGAGTTTATCTCCTTCTTCATTCTGTCCTCGCCCCATGTTCCTCTGGTTCTTGGTTACCCCTGGCTGAAGGAACACAATCCCTCGTTTGATTGGGTGACAGGTAAGGTAACTAGTTGGAGCATTGATTGTCATGCTAACTGTCTTAGGACTGCCTGTTCTCCTGCCGTTTCCAGTCAGGTTAGTGACTCTGCTCCTCCTGATTTGTCCCTGGTTCCAGAAATATATCACGAGTTGGGTGAAGTATTCAGTAAACAGAAGGCTCAGTCCCTTCCTCCCCACCGACCTTATGACTGTGCGATTAATCTGTTTCCTGGAGCTGCCTTTCTCAAGGGACGGTTATACAGTATCTCTCGACCTGAACATGAGGCCTTGGAGACCTACATCAAGGAGTCTCTAGCTGCAGGTCTCATTCGGCCCTTGTCATCACCTCTGGGAGCAGGATTTTTTTTTGTGAGCAAGAAGGATGGCTCTCTTCGACCGTGTATTGATTATCGGGGTTTGAATGATATTACGGTCAAGAACAAGTATCCCCTGCCCTTGATGAGCTCGGCTTTCGATTCTTTACAGGGTGCTACGGTTTTTACGAAGCTTGATTTACGTAATGCTTATCATTTGGTTCGGATCAAAGAGGGGGACGAGTGGTTGACTGGGTTCAATACTCCGATGGGACATTTCGAGTACCAGGTGATGCCGTTTGGACTGACCAACGCTCCTGCTGTGTTCCAAAGTATGGTGAATGACGTTCTGAGAGATATGATTGGTATTTTTGTGTTCGTTTACCTGGATGATATCCTCATCTTCTCGAAGGAGCTTTCTAGCCACGTTCAGCAGGTCCTGCAGCGGTTATTGGAGAACCGTCTGTTCGTGAAGGCTGAGAAGTGCGATTTTTTTCACGCCCACACAACGTCCTTCCTCGGGTACATCATCTCCAGGGGAGAGATCAAGATGGACCAAGAGAAGGTTCGGGCGGTTCGGGATTGGGTCCAGCCCGGTACGAGATTGCAGCTCCAGAGATTCCTGGGGTTTGCGAATTTTTATCGGAGGTTTATCCGTGATTACAGCCGGGTGGCCGCCCCTTTAACTGTACTGACGTCTTGCACCAGAAAGTTCTGTTGGTCTCCTGAGGCAGACCGAGCATTTCTAGATTTGAAGAGCCGATTCACCAACGCCCCGATTCTCTCTCAACCTGACACTTCCCGTCAGTTCGTTGTGGAGGTGGATGCGTCTGATGTGGGGGTGGGCGCCATCCTGTCCCAGCGTAGCTCCACTGACGGTAAACTCCATCCCTGCGCCTTCTACTCTTGTCGTCTTTCTCCAGCTGAAAGAAACTACGATGTGGGTAACCGGGAGCTTCTCGCTGTGAAGCTTTCCTTGGAGGAGTGGCGTCACTGGTTGGAGGGAGCGGAGCAACCGTTTGTGGTCTGGACTGACCACAAGAATCTGGCTTACGTGCAATCGGCTAAACGTCTCAACTCCCGTCAGGCCCGGTGGGCTTTGTTTTTTGGACGCTTCAATTTTTCCCTGACGTTCCGACCTGGGTCGAAGAACGGGAAGGCGGACGCCCTGTCCCGGATGTTCTCCAAGACGGAGGAGAGTGGGGCCAAGACTGAGACGATTCTTCCCCAGTACGTTGTCGTGGGAGCCGTTACATGGAGGATTGAGGAGGAGGTGATGGCGGCTCTTCGGACACAGCCCGGGCCTGATAACGGTCCACCCGGTCAGTTGTTCGTGCCTGAGACGGTTCGTTCTGCTGTCCTTCAGTGGTCCCACGCCAGCAAGATAGCTTGTCACCCTGGTGTTGCTCGGACTATGGCGTTACTGCGCAGACTATTTTGGTGGCCTGCCATGAGAGAAGATACCCGGAGGTTTGTTGCCGCTTGTCCTGTTTGTGCGCAGAATAAGAGTACCAATTGGGCCAGCTCTGGGCTTCTTCATCCCCTACCTATTCCCCGGCGACCTTGGTCGCATCTGGCCCTGGATTTTGTCACGGGGTTGCCCTCTTCTGTTGGTAACACGGTTATTCTGACCATTGTGGATAGATTCAGCAAGTTTGCCCACTTTGTTCCCCTCTCCAAGCTGCCTTCTGCCACTGAGACGTCCGAGATCCTGGTTAGGGAGGTGTTCAGGTCCACGGGTTGCCCTGTGACATTGTTTCTGACCGTGGTCCTCAGTTTACCTCTGCTGTCTGGAAATCCTTCTGTTTGGCCATTGGAGCTACAGTCAGTCTCACATCTGGATTTCACCCCCAATCTAATGGTCAGGCGGAGAGAGCCAACCAGAAGATGGAGTCCACGCTGCGCTGTCTTGTTTCCTCTGATCCCACCTCTTGGTCCTCTCAATTACCCTGGGTCGAGTATGCTCATAATACTCTCCCTTCATCTGCCACTGGGATGTCTCCCTTCCAGTGCCTGTACGGTTACCAACCTCCCTTGTTTCCTTCTCAGGAGCGGGATCTCTCGGTTCCTTCTGTCCAGACCCACATTCGTCGTTGCCACCGCACCTGGCATCGGGCCAGGAAGGCCCTCCTTAAGGTTTCTGACCGGTATCAGATCCAGGCGAATCGTCGCCGTATTCCTGCCTCCGCTTATACTGTTGGAGATAGGGTTTGGTTGGCTACACGGGATCTTCCTCTACGGACTGAGTCGAGGAAACTGTCACCGAAGTTCATTGGTCCGTTTGTAGTGGAGAAGATCATTAATCCTGTTGTGGTCCGACTCAAGTTGCCTGCTACACTAAGAGTACATCCCACCTTTCATGTCTCCTGCCTCAAGCCGGTTCTCCTCAGTCCTCTGTTGCCCCCTCCTCCTCGTCCTCCTCCTCCTCGGATGATCGGAGGTGGTCCTGTCTACACGGTGCGCCGCATCATGGACTCCAGACGGCGGGTCGAGGGTTCCAGTATTTAGTGGATTGGGAAGGATATGGTCCTGAGGAGAGGAGTTGGATTCCTCGGCGTCAGATCCTTGACGATGACCTGCTTCGTGACTTTTACCGCCTCCACCCTGGCGCTCCGGGTAGTACGCCCGGTGGCGTTCGTCGGAGGGGGGGGTACTGTCACGAATCCCGTTTCCTGAGTCTGTTTTTTGCCTGTGTTCTGTCCTGGAGTGTTTTTTCCAGCGTCCTGGAACGCACCCTGTCTGGTTGCCGGGCAATGTAGGCAGTTGGGAGTTCTGATTACCAGCACCTGTATCCCATCAGCTATCTGCACACCTGGTCCTGATCATCATCTCTCCTCTTCATAAGCCCGGACCTGACATCCATTCCCTGCCGGATCGTTAGCCATGAACATTACTCACCCAGATCTTTTACCCAATTCCCGCCTGGTCGTCGGAGGATTCCGCTTCCTCATTGGATCCACCTATTTACTCCCATCAACTCACCACCGCTGCCCGCTACGCCACCTGGATATATCTACCCATTCACATTCACTTGTAAATAAATACTCACCTTCTTCCTACTCTCCTTGTCCTGGTCTGCTTCTGGGTTCGATTTTGAAGAAATGTGACAACACTCTTGGCATTCTCCCAAACAGCTTCATGAGGTAGTCACCTGGAATGCATTTCAATTAACAGGTGTGCCTTGTTAAAAGTTCATTTGTGGAATTTCTTTCCTTCTTAATGCATTTGAGCCAATCAGTTGTGTTGTGAAAAGGTAGGGGTGGTATACAGAAGATAGCCCTATTTGGTAAAAGACCAAGTCCATATTATGGCAAGAACAGCTCAAACAAGCAAAGAGAAACGACAGTCCATCATTACTTTAAGACATGAAGGTCAATACGGAACATTTCAAGAACTTTGAAAGTTTCTTCAAGTGCAGTTGCAAAAACCATCAAGTGCTATGATGAAACTGGCTCTCATGAGGACCGCCACAGGAAAGGAAGACCCAGAGTTACCTCTGCTGCAGAGGATATTAGAGTTAACTGCATCTCAGATTCCAGCTCAAATAAATGCTTCACAGAGATCAAGTAACAAACATATCTCAACATCAACTGTTCAGAGAAGACTGAGTGAATCAGGCCTTCATGGTCGAATTGCTGCAAAGAAACCACTACTAAAGGACACCAATAAGAAGAAGACTTGCTTGGGCCAAGACACACGAGCAACGGACATTAGACCGGTGGAAATCTTTCCTTTGGTCTGATGAGTCCAAATGTGCAATTTTTGGTTCCAACTGTATTTTTGTGAGACGCGCAGTAGGTGAACAGATGATCTCTAGATGTGTGGTTCCCACTGTTAAGCATGAAGGAGGAGGTGAGATGGTGTGGTTTGCTTTGTTGGTGACACTGACTGTGATTTATTTAGAATTCAGTCGTACTTAACCAGCATGGCTACCACAGAATTCTGCAGCGATACTCCTGGTTTGCGCTTAGTGGGACTATCATTTGTTTTTCAACAGGACACTGACCCAAAACACACCTCCAGACTGTATAAGAGGTATTTGATCAAAGAGAGTGATGGAGTGCTGCATCAGATGACCTGGCCTCCACAATCACCTGACCTCAACCCAATTGAGATGGTTTGGGATGAGTTGGACTGCAGAGTGAAGGAAAAGCAGCCAACAAGTGCTCAGCATATGTGGGAACTCCTTCAAGACAGTTGGAAAAGCATTCCTCATGAAGCTGGTTGAGAGAATGCCACGAGTGTACAAAGCTGTCATCAAGGCTACTTTGAAGAGTCTCAAATATAAAATATATTTTGATTTGTTTTTTGGTTACTACACGATTCTATATGTCATATTTTATATAATTTGATGTCTTCACTATTATTCTACAATGTAGAAATTAGTAGGTATGTCCAAACTTTTGACGGTATGTTCCAGGACATTTAGACTCTAATGACACCACGCTAATTAATTAACAATAGACAATATATTGAAGTGTCATACAGACTGGGGTTGATTCCTTGTGGGGATACATGCGTCCCTATATGGGCTAAATAGGGCAAATTTGGCAATATATATAATGTAATCTATTCCTCTAATATGTTTATTGTACTACTATTTAGGATAGACGAACAGTCCCATATGGGCTACCACACAATTGCTTTTCTGTTCGTTTTTTTCTCTTCCTGTTGAGGCCTACGGGCTACGAGGAATTATTGTGAAGATTTAGATCATAGACTGCATTTCATACCCTCTTCTTTTTTTCTTTTTCTGTATATAGTATAGAGCAACTGAGTGCTTACTATAACTGAGGGTATGTTTCAGGTCATTTAAACCATGTTGCTAATAATAATGGATCAAGAACTAATGCTCCTACAGCCAACCTATTGGACTGTTTAAGGTTGCTTACTTTTTCCTTTCTTTACCCACCCTAACTGCAATATAAATGTCTTAAGGGGTAAATTGTTTCTTTATTTTGTGTTTTACTTTATTTTGTTCTTAATACCGTAAGAACTAAAAAATATATACTTGTCGCTTAAGCGATTCTATCTTAAAAGGGTTCTTCGGGTGTTCCCATAGGAGAACCCTTTGAAGAACTCTTTTTGGTTCCATTTTAGTTCCATGTGGAATGCTTTCCACGGAGGGTTCTACATGGAACCCAAAAGAGTTCTACCTGGACCCAAAACGGGTTCTACCTGTCCTATGGGGACAGCTGAAGAACCTCTTTGTAAACCTTTTTTTCTAAGAGTGTAGAATGAAATACCTTTCTTTTGGTGTCCTTTCCCCTGTTCATAGCTTCTAAACCCCATTATGATATTTTGAATCCTCTCTAGTGCAGAATTAGAACCCGTTTTCCTGATGTTTTCCTGATGTGTTGATGTTTAACATTGTTTTATGTATTTGATCATTTGCCATTTTATACCATTTTTGCAGGCACTGTCAGACACAGTGTTCAAACCACCAGCACTAAGTCCAGGCTGAACTGCAAGAACTGAGGAATCTGCCTTTGTCTCTTCGGTTGACAGTCATGAATGTAATAGGACCAACTGCAATCCACATGCAACCAAGGCTCTCCGGCATACACAGTACTCTCTGATTACAACCTCATTGATGCCTGGCGAGCACATAACATAAAGCAAAAGAGTACACTTTCTACTCAAACATTCACACAAGTTGATTTCATACTATTACCTCCATATCTAATAGAAATTTGACATATGAGCTTGTCTAACCACTATGCTTACTATTGCCAACTTAACGTCTTAGAATCTACCAAACGAGCCACAGGATGGCGTTTCACCGTTTCATGACTACAAAATCCTACATTCTGTGATCATTTTGAAATTGAACTCAATTCATTTATAATGATCAGTACAAATTCAGTCGATGACCCCAGGATTTTATGGGATGCCACCAAAGGTTTTATTAAAAATAATGCAACTGCATTTGCATCTGGGTTGAATAAATCACAATTAAATAAGATATTCGATTTGGAAATGTTCTTAACTGCATTAGAGTGTTCTCAACAAGGACCAGGTAGCTATTACTCTTTCCAAAGTCAAGACAGAAATAAATCTATCAATAAGACAGAGAGCAGAATTTGCCATCCATCGAGTTAAACTCAACCATTACTTCCATGGTAATCGTCCCAGTCGTTAACTGGCCAACCAGCTACGCAGTAATGATCAATTAGCTGGTATAGCACCTATTGAATCTGAAACCGGGGAATTACTATCAGAACCCAAATTAATCCATAAAAAATTATCCCACTTCCATAAAGAACTAAGCCCTTTCTAAAATAATTACAGTTCTTTTCAATTGCTAACATGCCTTGGTCAAAACTGAAGTCACATTGTCAAAACACTTCACATAGTCAGCAAAACAGAAGTGTATATGGACCAAACTGTGAGTCATTTTTCATTGTTTTCACACAGAATGCATTCAATGACCACATTCTCCGAAATCCATGAACTCTTTTTTTCATTCATACTCCACCACCTGCAAAACTCTATATTTGCAGCACGTTTTCAAATGCTAACACACTGTTTCCAAAACGGTTAAAAACCCATTCAAAACAGAATGCATGTTGGTAATGCAGACTGTGTGGCTTCAGTATTGACCGATGATTGTTAGCAATGAAAAAAACTGTAAGAAGTCCTCTTCTCTTAAACATGAAATACAGCCATGTTTTTAGAGCTCCAACAGTGCAGTAACACCTGGCAATGATAATAATAATAAAAAACATTACACACATAATCCAGAAACATTTTGAAATGAATAAATATCAGAACGAGCAATGTCAGAGACCGGAATATAAATATATATTCATATAAAGGTGTGTAAAGACAGTATGGATAGTATATGAATTGAAAAGGTGTGTACAGCAGTAGTATAATATGATGAGCCAGGACTAGAATACAGTATACACATATAAATTGTGTAAAACAGTATGTAAACATTATTAAAGTGACCAGTGTTCAATGACTCTGTGTACATAGTGCAGCAGTGTCTAAGGTGCAAGGTAGAGAACTGGGTGGTAGCCAGCTAGAAAAGTAACTAAGGCTAGTGGTGACTGTTTAACAGTCTGATGACTTGGAGATAGAAGCTGTTTCTCAGTCTCTCGGTTCCAGCTTTGATGCACATGGCCGTGGCTCAGGTGGCTGAGGTCCTTGATGATCTTCTTGGCCTTCCTGTGACACCGGGTGCTGGAGGGCAGGCAGTGTGCCCCCAGTGATGCGTTGGGCTGACCGCACCACCTTCTGAAGAGCCCTGCCGTTGCAGACAGTACAATTGCCGTACCAGGCGGAGATACAGCCTGACAGGAGGCTCTTAATGGTGCATTGGTAGAAGTTTGTGAGGTTCTTAGAGGCCAAGCCCAATTTCTTCAGCCTCCTGAGGTTGAAGAGGCACTGTTCTGCCTTCTTCACCACGCTGTCTGTGTGAAGGGACAATTTCAGGTTGTCAGTGATGTGCACACCGATGAACATGAAGCTTTTAACCCTCTCCACTGTAGCCCTGTGGAAGTGGATGGGGGCGTGCTCTCTCTGCTGTGTCCTGTAGTCCATGATCAGCTCCTTCATTTTTTGGGACGTTGAGGGAGACGTTATTTTCCTGACATCATTCTGCCAAGGCTCTCACCTCCTCCCTGTAGACTGTCTCATCATTGTTGGTAATCAGGCCCTCCACTGTTGTATCTTCAGCTAACTTGATGATTGAGTTGTAGATGTGCGTGGTCATGCAATCATGGGTGAACAGGGAGTACAGGAGGGGGTTGAGCGCGCACCCCTGTGGGGCCCCTGTGTTGAGGATCAGCAAGGGGGAGGTGTTGTTGCCTATCTTCACCACTTGGGGTCGACCGTCAGTAAGTCCAGGACTCAGAATCACTGGAAGCAGAAGACCAAGAGATCCAATTTCACCTCTGTTATTGTGATTATACATGTAACACCTGGCCCAGGCAATTCATCAATCGAAGGAAATAACACCCTTTTTCCTAAAATCTACTGATCACTTCATCTCATTATATGCAGATTGTATTTTACTATATCTAGACACTGTATCTCAATCGTTCCCAAACACATGGAAAGTCATAGATAAAAATCAGTTTAATCTCAAGTTATAACCTCTTGAAACTAGGGGGCACTATTTTTATTTTTGGAAAAAATAACGTTTCCAAAGTAAACTTCCTATTTCTCAGGACCAGATGCTAGAATATGCATATAATTGACAGCTTAGGATAGAAAACACTCTAAAGTTTCCAAAACTGTCAAAATATTGTCTGTGAGTATAACAGAACTGATATTGCAGGCGAAAGCCTAAGAAAAATCCAATCAGGAAGTGACTCATGTTTTGAAACCGTTGTGTTCCTATGCACCCCTATCGGCCACTGAAAGGGATATCAACCAGATTCCTTTTTCTACGTATTCCCTAAGGTGTCTACAGCATTGTGACGTAGTTTCACGCCTTTATGTTGAAGAATGAGCGTAAACGACTACATTGCGTAAGTGGCCAGCTGAGGGCTCTCAGAGTGATTCTTGTGTAATAGACAGAGGTAGTCATTTTTCCTCTCGCTCCTACTGAAAAGCCAATTGTCCCGGTTGATATATTATAGAATAGATATTTGAAAAACACCTTGAGGATGGATTCTAAAAAACGTTTGCCATGTTTCTGTTGATATTATGGATATAATTTGAACTTTTTTTCGGTGTTATCGTGACCGCTATTTCCGGTGGATTTCTGAACATAACGTGACAAACAAACGAATTTGTCAGGAATTTTGGGAATAAAAATAATCTTTATGGAACAAAAGGGACATTTGCTGTCTAACTGGGAGTCTCGTCAGTTAAAACATCCGAAGATCATCAAAGGTAAACGGTTAATTTGATTGCTTTTCTGATTTTCGTGACCAAGCTTCCTGCTGCTAGCTGGACATAATGCTATGCTAGGCTATCGATAAACTTACACAAACGCTTGTCTTGCTTTGGCTGTAAAGCATAATTTCAAAATCTGAGATGACAGGGTGATTTCACTATATTTCACTTGTGATTTCATGAATATGAATATTTTCTAGTAATATTTTTTGACCGTTGCGCTATGCTAATTAGTGTAGTTGATGACAATTCTCCCGGATCCGTGATGGGTAGTTCCAAGAGGTTAAAAAATGCATCTAGCCTCCCGGGTGGCGCAGTGGTTAAGGGCCCTGTACTGCAGCGCCAGCTGTGCCATCAGAGACTCTGGGTTTGCGCCCAGGCTCTGTCATAACCGACCGGGAGGTCCGTGGGGCGACGAACAATTGGCCTAGCGTCGTCCGGGTTAGGGAGGGCTTGGCCGGTAGGGATGTCCTTGTCTCATCGCTCGCCAGCGACTCCTGTGGCGGGCCGGGCGCAGTGCACGCTAACCAAGGTTGCCAGGTGCACGGTGTTTCCTCCGACACATTGGTGTGGCTGGCTTCCGGGTTGGATGTGCGCTGTGTTAAGAAGCAGTGCGGCTTGGTTGGGTTGTGTATCTGAGGACGCATGACTTTCAACCTTCGTTTCTCCCGAGCCCGTACGGGAGTTGTAGAGATGAGACAAGATAGTAGCTACTAAAAACAATACCACGAAATTGGGGAGAAAAAGGGGTAAAATTTAATTTAATTTAAAAAATATATATATATATATAAATGCATCTAACCAAATCAGCCCTACTGCCTCTCAAGCCCCCATGGAGGACTCCATCTCTACTTATAGAATCCCAACCGTTTTCCATTTTAAATATTTGGGAGTAGATATATTTAATTCTTTAGATTAAACCATAACCAGAAACTTTAACAGAATGCTCAAATCAATTCAATCCGACTTCAGTAGATGGAATAATATCCCAGTGCTTTAACTGGCAAAATATCTATTGTCAAAATGAAAATATTGCCACAGCTGAATTTCTCTACTTCAACTCTTCCCATGGCTCTTCTGGTTATTTGGATAAAATGCATAGTGCGGTTTCTAAATGTATTCTGCAAGATAAACGATCCCGGATAGAATGAACAAATTGCTTTAGACATGATTATTCTGCCCCCTGGCTGAGTATAGAGAGAAATATGGTATCTCCTATTGCCCTGGAAGAGGTGGCCTCCACTGATATGTCCCTTAAAACTATGCTTTGGTTCTATTATTGCTCACACAATTTCTGTTTGGATCTAAATAAAAAACTACCAAATTGAAAATCAAAATGGCATGCCCTTTCTTCAATATTTGACAATAATGCTGCCCGTACCCTTACCAATATCATGGACAGTAATGGTTTGAGAACATTCATTTGAAAGATACATACACATTAACAGGCAACTCCTTTTTTCTATATTTACAACTTAGGTCAGCTTATGTCAGCTATGCTACCAAAACATCTAGTGATGGGATTTATAAATAAATTATCTGGGCTCCCGAAAGGACTGATCTCTATAATATATAAACAACTTTTGGAAAGCTCATATTCTGAGCTAGCCATTAAAAAAGTATGATTTACTGAGTTAATTGAATCTTAACAACCCTTTAACTGGAACACAATATGGAAACATTTGACATTGGCATCCCGTAATTCGAACCATCAACTTATACATTTGAACTACATAACTTGGGGCGGCAGATAGCCTAGTGGTGAGAGCATTGAACTAGTATATGAAAGGTTGCAAGATCGAATCCCTGAGCTGACAAGGTAAAAATCTGTTGTTCTACCCCTGAACAAGACTGTTCCTTGGCCGTCACTGAAAATAAGAATTTGTTCTTAACTGACTTGCCTAGTTAAATTTAAAAAATGTAACTACAATGAAATTGGCCTCTAACTGTTCACTGTGTCCCCTAAATCAGGTAGGCAGTGGCACATTCCTTCATATGATGTGGGAGTGCCCTGCAGTTAAATACTTCTGGGGAAAAGTTACCAAATGAATTCAGAAGTGCATGACTTATTCAACTATTACGTTACTTAATGATGATAGCCCCTTGAATATCTCAATCAATCATTACTGCGTAAAAAAAATATTGGCTCTAAAATGACAACCACCTCTCACTCTCTCCCATTTAACCATCAGGATGGGAAGCATGGTTCCCGGGTGGGGAAGGAGGAATGCGGGCGGCTGGATGGGGGGAATGGGTTGGGGGTTGTCTTTGTACCCATTTCTTTCATTGTTTTTGTACTTGTAACCCCACTGAAAAAAAGACTAAACTAAATAAATAGTTGGTCATAAAACAATAAAATACATAAATGTGATGTAATAAGATGGTGGTCTGCTGTATCTGTGCATGGTATATCGTGTGTGTGTCCTCTGTGTGTTGAGATGTGGTTGTGGAATGCCAGCTCAAAGCAGCGGTCTGATTCATGTCTTGTCAGCACCTTTTCATTCAATGACTGTTAATCTCTATACAATATGACAAACCAAGCCTCTAAAACCCTTCGGCTTCATCACATTCTTGGGTGGGAAATCTCTCTCGCCTGTTTAGCACCCCGATCAAGAACACTGGAACACCGAAAAACGTTGGTTACTCTTTATTTTGCTTTCTGGTCCACTATTCATTTATGTAGTATCTATAGTATCTGTAGTATTTATGTAGGTTAAAATGGTCAAGTAAAATGCTTATTGCATAGTAATTATGAATGAATTCCTGATTTGTTTCTTTGGGAATAGCTAAAACACTAATGAGAAATAAAACCTATAGAGGTTGATGACTATTAGGCTACTTTTATCCTTTTACTGATTGATTATTTACCCTCAGTTATCCCATCATCATTTAAGTCAGAAACAGAGAGGATTTGGGTCTGGATATATTTAATAAGAGTCATCCTAAGTCACAGATCTCTGAATAAGAAACTGAATCATTCACAACAACCGCATTGAGTCTACTGACTGGACAAATACCCTGCACACAACCCAAGCATGAGAAACAGTTGAAATCATTAACATTTGGAGCAACCCTGACATTTGGTTAAGGAACAATACGATGCCCACATCCAGTGAACAAAACACACAATGAGTTCTTTGTTCCATTAACCTTTTAGAATATGAACTGGCATTCAAAGCATGAGTCTGCAGACTAATATTACGGGGTTTAGTGTTACACACACACACTTACGTGGGCGCGCGGGTCACACACACACACACACACACACTTCCGTGGGCTCACACACAGGCCTGTGAATTAACACACTCACCTAGTCGTAGACACACATACGTGTGTGTGTGTGTGTGTGTGTGTGTGTGTGTGTGTGTGTACACATTCTATAGGATACCTATTATTCCATACATCCAGTAACATCGTCAGGTCATCTAGTCCCTTACTAAGCTTTCAACAAGATCTCACGGTTTGACCAATTTGACTTCAGACTCCGACGTTTGTCCACGTTTCTCCAAACGTCAAATGTTTGAGGTGTTTTGGACACCCTAGACTGCTCATCCTGCTGCAGCTGAACCCTGATTTACGCTTAAAAATTAGTGTGGCTATCACTGGGAATGAACATACGACCCTCGGTGCCATAGCTCGCCTACTTGATGGTTATTGCGCTCACCATAATGGGTGGTTTTTAAGGCATCTCCCGACATCCTGGGTACCTGCGCTCTAAGAATGAGGGGTTCAACAAGGGTTCTTCTAAGATCCTCAAAGTTCTCGGAAGAGGAACCTTCTCGGAAGAGGAACCTTCTTAGTCAGCAAATCTTTCTAAAATAGAACATGGACACAATGCAATGGTTAACAATCAACAAAGGGGTAAGAATATGTAGGATATAAGAATATGGTGAAGGCTAACTGTATTGAGTGCAGAAGACTGAACTGCTCACTTTTGTGTCTGTCTCTGCAGGTATACAGACGAGGAGGCATACAAAGGTATGTCAATTGGTATTGGTATGTAATGCAGATCACATTTACCATCCTCCTCCCTTTCCTCGTCAATGAATATCCCATAGGCCTCTACATTATGGACAAGGTATGTGTATGAAAACCATTATCAAAACAGTTTTATTCATTCACATTCACCACAAAACCAAGGTATGAATACTGTTGTGTGCATGTTTTGTTAACCATCTGTATAATTACTATTTTGGGGGGTTCACAGACTTCACCCTCCCTACACCTCTGATGAATATAACAGGGAACCTGTTTGATCACGTTGCACTACAAAATCATTCTGGCTATGGATACGGAGAACATCAACACATTAACATCAACACACCAGAGGATATACCCATTGGACTTGGGGCTCTGCTGGGATTTGACCTCATAATTAGAATTTTTATTCTTTGCCGCTAAAATCATAATAAACTGACAACTAAAATATTGTGTTATTGTTCTTATTGTGATGCATATTATTATTATTGTTCATAATAATAGGGGAGGGGGGTAGTTCAAAAATGAACCCCAAAAGGTTATTCAAAAGGTTCTTCGAGGAGCCATTAAAAGGGGTCCTTTGAAGAACTTATAGGGTTTCCCCCACAATTTCAATTTGAAGATCCCTTGAAGGATACACCATGAACCTTTTCTTTTTAGAGTGTGGACAGATGGGCAAACACCATCATCCAACATAATATACAAACACATATATACACTTAGTATACAGACACATACATACACTTAGTATACAAACACATACAGACACTTAGTATACAGACACATACAGACACTTAGTATGCAGACACATACAGACACTTAATATACAAACACATACAGACACTTAGTATACAGACACCATCATCCAACATAGTATACAGACACATACAGACACTTAGTATACAAACACATACAGACACCTAATATACAAACACATACAGACACTTAGTATACAAACACATACAGACACATAGTATACAGACACATATATATACTTAGTATACAAACACATACAGACACTTAGTATACAAACACATATAGACACTTAGTATACAGACACATACAGACACTTAGTATACCGACACATACAGACACAGTATACAGACACATACAGACACTAAGTATACAGACACATACAGACACTTAGTATACAGACACATACAGACACTTAGTATACAGACACATACAGACACTTAGTATACAGACACAAACATATACTCTTAGAAAAAAAGGACATATCTTGAACTTTAAAGGGTTCTCTGGCTGTCCCCATAGGAGAACCCTTTGAATAACCCTTTTTGGTTGCAGGTAGAACCCTTTATGGTTCAATGTAGAATCCTTTCTACAGGGGTTCTATGTGGATCCATAAAGGGTTTTCCTATTGGGACAGCCGAAGAACCCTTTTGGAACCCTTTTTTCTAAGAGTGTAATCTCACATTCGCCCATCCCCCCCACACGCACACCCCTCCCCCTCCAAATGTAATACATGCACACCCGCATGCATACTGCTCCCCCCCACACTCTCTCTCTCTCTCTCTCTCTCTCTCTCTCTCTCTCTCTCTCGCACACACACAAAGAAAATAGGTTCGCTGCAGTTTTTTTCCTGAAAACACTGATGTGATTTGGAATGATCTGTGTCATAGAACTGACATTACATTAGACATTCATAGCCACTGTGCAGAGAGAAAGACACTGAGTGGAAACCGGCTTATCTTTAGAAACATTTCATGAAACGTAATACGTCTCCTTATTAACATGGAATACTACCATACCAACTACCCCAGAGCATGGTCTCCTCATGTATATTCTACTTAGCACTAACTCATTATGTATGATGTCATTACATCTACCCCAGAGTAAATAGTCTCTATGTATTTCGGCGCAAAATGTCCCTGCTTAGGAATATACACCGACATACCATAAATCACTCAAATAAGTCACTAGATAGCTTTCCACAAATGGCTACTTTCTACACGCCCCCAATGCATACTCCGAAGACATAGACTTGTAACAGGAAAGACCAAATCATTTCAACCAATTCACAACTTTGTTTCTTTATTGTAAGAAGAAAACAGACAATTTTATTAAGATATAGTTTATTAGCCTTTAAATCAATACAGTATATATTCCCCTTGTTTCATACAGTGCAATTCCCCTCAAGCAAACATTGAGAAAATATATTCATTATTGACTGCTATGATGACCCCCCCTCTCTCTCTCTCTCTCTCTCACCCCCTTTCTCTCTCTATCTCTCTCTCACCCTCTCTCTCTCTCCCTCTCTCACATCTCTCTCTTTCACACTCTCTCTTTCACACTCTCTTTCACACTCTCCCTCTCTCTCTCTCCCTTTCACCCTCTCTCTCTCACCCTCTCTCTCTCTTTCTTTCACCTTCTCTCTCTCTTTCACCCCCTTTCTCTCTCTCTCACACCCTCTCTCTCTCTCTTTCACCCTCTCTTCCTTTCTCTCTCTCTCTCTCTTTCATCCTCTCTCCCTCTTTCACCCCCTCTCTCTCGCCCCCTCTCTCTGTCTCTCTCTCGCCCCCCTCTCTCTGTCTCTCTTTCACCTCTCTCTCTCTCTCTCTCTCTCTCTCTGTCTCTCTCTCTTTCACCCTCTCTCTCTCTCACCCTATCTCTCTCTCTCTCCTCTCTCTCTCTCTCTGTCTCTCACACTCGCTCTCTGACACACAAACATATGCATGCACGCACACATACACACACACACACACACACACACACACACACACACACACACACACACACACACACACACACACACACATTCAATTCCTGTGATCTGACAATCTCCTCATAGATGAATGTCAAGTACATGGAATTCATTTGCACATTTTTTTTGCCAGAGGCCCATGCATCATTCAACACAATTTTTATTCTGGTGCTTTTTATCACATATCTCATCATGCTATTTATTACAGCACTGTGCTGCGGAGAGAAGGGAGACACATTTACATCACATGGATCCATACTGGAATACTTATAGTGGGGTAGTGCTCTTCTCAGATACACTGTCTCAGGCTGTCACTACCTGTAGCTGAGGGAATGCTCTATTACTGGAGCACAGCTAGTTATGTGTTGTATTTATCTAACTTGATTCTATAAGCTATAGATACACAAACCCGCAGTATTGGTAAACGGCATTTACTTCACTTGTGTGATAGAGCGCCTCTTGAGGCGCATTCAATTGCACACATTTGACTGTGATTGCGAGGTATAATATTAAATTGCACTGCGTGTACATTATACCTTGTATTACAACATACAACGTATAACACCACAGTAGTTACACTACAATTAACATGGTGATCTTGTGGTTCTTGTTTGTTCCTTTGCATGCATAGGGTGACACAACTAGTGCCCGCATTGATCAAACCCATCAGCTCATTCTGATAGCTCAGTTTCTTTCTGAACCCCCCCCCCCGTCACCTTGACAACCAGGTCTTCCAAGGAGGGGGATTATTTTGAATCCATCTGATCAAATCCAATTTGGCTTGTGATTCTCCAATGTGGAGTGCAGAGCCTGTCAAAACGGAGCATACCTTAAGTGTACTCTGTCTGCAGACAACACAATCTGACAGGGCGTCTGCCTCTCACAGAAAAAAAGACAGACAGACAGAGACAGACTTATAAACAGACCAGACAGACAGACATGCACATAAATACACGCCCATGGTTGCATTCGCACGCACATGCATACACACACACAGGCGCGCACACACACACACACACGCACACACACACACACACACACACACACACACACACACGCACGCACTCACACACACACGCACGCACACGCACGCACACACACGCACACACACGCACACACACACACACCTTCCATAACCACCTTACGCACATTATACACTCATAAACTCATTAACCATTTTGCCCAACTTTTTTATTCTCCAGTCACAATTGAATGGCTTGTCAGTAGACTCTCTTCTCTACAGTAGCCTATGCCCAACCAACCCTGCAGTCTAGAACCTGCCACAGTGAAGGAAGCCTCTCCCATGATATGAGCCTGTCTGTCTATCCAGAGACCGAAATTGTCACTGGCTCATTAGTTCTCATTGGAGTTCTCTGAAGGTTCATCCGTCGCTCTGTCTCCCCCACTGATCTCTCCTTATCTAGCACACAGATTAATATGTCACC
>NC_056438.1:49084565-49137065 GCF_018296145.1 Oncorhynchus tshawytscha | reverse complement strand
CGAATGAATAGTTATTTTAACTCTGTAACTAAGGAAAATACCTATGTAAGAATGCTGTTCATTGACTACAGCTCAGCCTTCAACACCATAGCTTGGGGCCCTGGGTCTGAACCCCGCTCTGTGCAACTGGGTCCTGGACTTCCTGACGGGCCGCCCCCAGGTGGTGAATGTACTGTAGGAAACAACACCTCCGCTATGCTGATCCTCAATACAGGGGCCCCACAAATAGTGCTTAGCCCCCTATTTTGCTCCCTGTTCACCGATGACTGAGAGGCCACGCACACCTCCAACTTAAACATAAAGTTTGCAGACGACACAACAGTAGTAGTCCTGATTACCAACAATGATGAGACAGGATGTGTTGGCCCTGGTGGAGTGGGGCCTAGAAAACGACGTTCTCTCAACGTCAGCTGAGGGAGCACGCCCCCATCCACATCGACGGGGCCGCAGTTGAGAAGGTGAAAAGCTTCAAGTTCCTCGGTGTACACATCACTGACAATCTGAAATGGTCCACGCACAGACAGTGTGGTGAAGAAGGCGCAACAGCGCCTCTTCAACCTCAGGATGCTGAAGAAACTTGCCCCCTAAGACACTCACAAACATTTACAGATGCACTATTGAGAGCACCCTATCGGGTTGTATCACCGCCTGGTACGGCAACTGCATCGCCTGCAAACGCAAGGCTCTCCAGAGGGTGGTGCGGTCTGCCCAACGCATCACTGGGGCCACACTGCCTGCCCTCCAGGACACCTACAGCACCCGATGTCACAGGAAGGTCGAAAGGATCATCAAGGACATCAAGGTCACAGCCTGTTCACCTCGCAATCATTCAGAAGGTGAGGTCAGTACAGGTGCACCAAAGCTGGGGCAGAGAGACTGAAAAGCAGTTTCTATCTCAAGGCCATCAGACTGTTAAATAGCCATCACTAGCCTGCCTCCACCCAGTACAATGCCTTGAACTTAGTCACTGTCTCTAGCTGGCTACCACCCAATTACTGCACTTTAGAGGCTGCTGCCCAAATTTGCATAGACATGGAATCACTTGTCACTTTAATAATGGAACACTGGTCACTTTAATAATGTTTACATACTGTTTTACCCATTTTATACAGTTGAAGTCAGACGTTTACATACACCTTAGCCAAATACATTTAAACTCCGTTTTTCACAATTTCTGACATTTAATCCTAGTAAAAGTTCCCTGTCTTAGGTCAGTTAGGATCACCACTCTATTTTAAGAATGTGAAATGTCAGAATAATAGCAGAGAGAATGATTTATTTCAGCTTTTATTTCTAGCATCACATTCCCAGTTAGTCAGAAGTTTACATACAGTCAATTAGTATTTGGTAGCATTGCCTTTAACTTGTTTAACTTGGGTCAAATGTTTCGGGTAGCCTTCCACAAGCTTCCCACAATAAGTTGGGTGAATTTTGGCCCATTCCTCCTGACAGAGTTGGTGTAACTGAGTCAGGTTTGTAGGCCCCCTTGCTCACACATGCTTTATCAGTTCTGCCCACAACTTTTCTATAGGATTGAGGTCAGGGCTTTGTGATGGCCACTCCAACACCTTGACTTTGTTGTCCTTAAGCCATTTTTCCACAACTTTGGAAGTATGCTTGGGGTCATTGCCCATTTGGAAGACCCATTTGCGACCAAGCTTTACTTCCTGACTGATGTCTTGAGATGTTGCTTCAATATATCCACATAATTTTCCATCGGCATGATGCCATCTATTTTGTGAAGTGCACCAGTCCCTCTTGCTGCAAAGCACCCCCACAGCATGATGGTGCCACCCCCGTGCTTCATGGTTGGAATGGTGTTCTTTGGCTTGCAAGCCTCCCCCTTTTCCCTCCAGACATAATGATCATCATTATGGCCAAACAGTTCTATTTTTGTTTCACCAGACCAGAGGATATTTATCCAAAAAGTACAATCTTTGTCCCCATGTGCAGTTGCAAACCGTAATCTGGCTTTGTTATGGCGGTTTTGGAGCAGTGGCTTCTTCCTTGCTGAGCGGCTTTTCAGGTTATATCGATATAGGACTCGTTTTACTGTGGATATAGATACTTTTCTACCTGTTTCCTCCAGAATCTTCACAAGGTCCTTTGCTGTTGTTCTGTGATTGGTTTGCACTTTTCGCACCAAAGTACGTTCATCTCTAGGAGACAGAACGTGTCTCCTTCCTGAGAGGTATGACGGTTGCATGGACCTATGGTGTATATACTTGTGTACTATTTTTTGTACAGATGAACCTGGTACCTTCAGGCGTTTGGAAATTGCTCCCAAGGATGAAACAGACTTGTGGAGGTCTACAATTTATTTTCTGAGGCTGATTTCTGGCTGATTTCTGATTTCTTTTGATTTTCCCATGATGTCAGGCAAAGAGGCACTCAGTTTTTATTTTATTTTTTATTTTACCTTTATTTAACTAGGCAAGTCAGTTAAGAACACATTCTTATTTTCAATGACGGCCTAGGAACAGTGGGTTAACTGCCTGTCCAACGCTCTAACCACTAGGCTACCCTGCCGCCCCAGGCCTTGAAATACATACATGGGTACACCTCCAATTGACTCAAATGATGTCTATTTGCCTGTCAAAAGCTTCTAAAGCCATAATTTTCTGGAATTGTCCAAGCTGTTTAAAGGCACAGTCAACTTAGTTTATGTAAACTTCTGACCCCCTGGAATTGTGATACAGTGAAATAATCTGTCTGTAAACAATTGTTGGAAAAATGACTTCTGTCATGCACGAAGTAGATGTCCTAACCAACTTGCCAAAATATAGTTTGTTAACAAGAAATTTGTGGAGTGGTTGAAAAATGAGTTTTAGTGACTCCAACCTAAATGTATGTAAACTTCCGACTTCAACTGTATATATGTACTCCGGACTTTGCTCATCCTAATATTGATATATTTGTACTTTTAGATGTGTGTATTGTTGTGAATCATTAGGTATTACAGCACAATTGGAGCTAGGAACACAAGCATTTCGCTACACCCACATTAACATCTACTAAATCTGAGTATGCGACCAATACAATTTGATTTGACAACTAGCTACTGTATTATGTACCAAGCTGAGACAGACAACAGTGTGTCAAACTCCCTGTGGAGTCCCACACGGTGCAGAGTGACAGACAGAAGGAGGACAGGGAAGACTGGTAATGAGTCATTGAAGAAGAGGCAGACAGTTGTAGCCTGCCACTTCAGCAAGTGGTGACAGTGATTTAGGTTGACTGGACACCTCACTACTTGTTCAGGTCAACCTGCCTGTTCAGGTTATCTCTCCTCAGGTCTGTTACATTGCCAGTGATACTGGAGACCCAGACAAGGAGATGTTGGGGCTCTAGCCTACGTGTATAAATTTGGCTAAGGCGTGTGTATAAATATTAGTATATGCCCTGGAAGTGGTAGTGTGTGTGTGTGAGGATGAATTGATTGTGGTTTTACATCTCTATAAATTGATTGTTGTTACAGTAATTTATTGTTTTTAATCAATGTCTAATGGCTACAAAAAATATATATACAGTGGGGCAAAAAAGTATTTAGTCAGCCACCAATTGTGCAAGTTCTCCTACTTAAAAAGGTGAGAGAGGCCTGTAATTTTCATCATAGGTACACTTCAACTATGACAGACAAAAGGAGAAGAAAAATTCAGAAAATCACATTGTAGGATTTTTAATGAATTTATTTGCAAATTATGGTGGAAAATAAGTATTTGGTCAATAACAAAAGTTTATCTCAATACTTTGTTATATACCCTTTGTTGGCAATGACAGAGGTCAAACGTTTTCTGTAAGTCTTCACAAGGTTTTCACACACTGTTGCTGGTATTTTGGCCCATTCCTCCATGCAGATCTCCTCTAGAGCAGTGATGTTTTGGGGCTGTTGATGGGCAACACGGACTTTCAACTCCCTCCAAAGATTTTCTATGGGGTTGAGATCTGGAGACTGGCTAGGCCACTCCAGGACCTTGAAATGCTTCTTACGAAGCCACTCCTTCGTTGCCCGGGCGGTGTGTTTGGGATCATTGTCATGCTGAAAGACCCAGCCATGTTTCATCTTCAATACCCTTGCTGATGGACGGAGGTTTTCACTCAAAATCTCACGATACATGGCCCCATTCATTCTTTCCTTTACACAGATCAGTCATCCTGGTCCCTTTGCAGAAAAACAGCCCCAAAGCATGATGTTTCCACCCCCATGCTTCACAGTAGGTATGGTGTTCTTTGGATGCAACTCAGCATTCTTTGTCCTCCAAACATGACGAGTTGAGTTTTTACCAAAAAGTTATATTTTGGTTTCATCTGACCATATGACATTCTCCCAATCTTCTTCTGGGTCATCCAAATGCTCTCTAGCAAACTTCAGATGGGCCTGGATATGTACTGGCTTAAGCAGGGGGACACGTCTGGCACTGCGGGATTTGAGTCCCTGGCGGCGTAGTGTGTTACTGATGGTAGGCTTTGTTACTTTGGTCCCAGCTCTCTGCATGTCATTCACTAGGTCCCCCCGTGTGGTTCTGGGATTTTTGCTCACCGTTCTTGTGATCATTTTGACCCCACGGGGTGAGATCTTGTGTGGAGCCCCAGATCGAGGGAGATTATCAGTGGTCTTGTATGTCTTCCATTTCCTAATAATTGCTCCCACAGTTCATTTCTTCAAACCAAGCTGCTTACCTATTGCAGATTCATTCTTCCCAGCCTGGTGCAGGTCTACAATTTTGTTTCTGGTTTCCTTTGACAGCTCTTTGGTCTTGGCCATAGTGGAGTTTGGAGTGTGACTGTTTGAGGTTGTCTTTTATACTGATAACAAGTTCAAACAGGTGCCATTAATACAGGTAACAAGTGGAGGACAGAGGAGCCTCTTAAAGAAGAAGTTACAGGTCTGTGAGAGCCAGAACTCTTGCTTGTTTGTAGGTGACCTATGATGAAAATTACAGGCCTCTCTCATCTTTTTAAGTGGGATAACTTGCACAATTGGTGGCTGACTAAATACTTTTTTGTCCCACTGTATATTTTCCATCAATGTAATTGTCTGCATTATTTCTAATCCCAGATATATATATTTTTAATATATATATGCTGTATATTTTATTATTTTCCCCTAACCCTTCCACCCTCCCCTAATTGGTGTAAATTAATGGACATTGATTTCTATTTGCCATATATGTTTTTTCAGCTGTGTTGTGATGTTTCACAAACGTTCTGAACCTGTCTATTCTCATAGTTTCTACAGATTGTAAATTAAAGATAAACATTGGCTGATAGTCAATGATCCTGTATTGTGTTAATTAGAGCACTACTCATTATGCCTAATCAAGGCACTGTTAATGACATAATGAAGACACAAGCTTGACATCCCTTGTTGTTTGAAAAGATTCAAGGAAATATGGAGGGAGGGATCTGGCATCTTTCTTTGAACGTGACTCAACAAAAATCTATGTTTTATGTGGTTTTGTGTGTGTGGTTTTGTGTGTGTGTGTGTGTGTGTGAGAGAGAGAGAGAGGATATGAGAGGAAGAGAAAAGGAATGATGAAGAGAGCAGTATACTTTCTCCCACTGCCATAGATAGCAGTGATCTACACAGCCAGTGGATGTGACCTAGTTTAGAACAGGCTGCATCGTATTAAACTTTAATAATTGCTAACAAACTAGATCCCATTACTGTGGGGAGCTCCAACCCTCCCCAGCGTTTTTCTCTCGATTGGTCTTCATCGGTCTAGTTCACTACCTTAGGACTGTAGAGGCAGTTTTAAAACGGCCTTATGGATACGGTGTCCATGTTAGGACAGCCTCAGAGTTGTCAGTGTCAGCAGGACTTGTGTCAGTCATAGCAGGAGTTGTGTCAGTCTCAATAGAACTTGGACATTGTATATGAAACAGCGACTAAAAGCCGAGCATGGTCTGGGTGATCGTCATGGGTTAAGTGTTTAGAAATGTCAAACATTTCATTGTGATCCAGTATAGCATTACTCAGGATAGTGGATACTAGTGAGGCAATTTAAACTATCCCTCACTGAGAGTAATGACAAGATGATGAGAGAGAGGGGGAGGGAGAGGGGAAGAGGAAGAGAGAGAGAGGGAAAAGAAGAAAGAAAGCGAGAAGGAAGAGAAAATAGAGATTCTAGTATATGGGCCCTGGTCGAGACGGGGGTGGTTGATTGGCTGTTACATAACGATCCCGCGCTTTGATCATACTCACAGGAAGTAGCAGGATGAGAGGGGAGTGATGTCACATGCTCGCCCAATATTTCAGTTTTTTCCTCCAAGAGGTAAACAGATTTATCTGAGAAGGGAGGCGTCAGACGAGTTAGGGCCTGGTTTTATTTATACCTCCTGTACCGTCATCATATATGGATGCCTCTCTCATTTATTGTTCTTACCCAGGATATGGGTGCAGCTCTCAAGCCAAATGAGAGAGAGAGAAGAGAGATAGAAGAGAGAGGGAAGAGAGAGAGAGAGAGAGAGAGAGAGAGAGAGAGAAGCTCCCATATCTGCAAAGATGAAACTCTGTTCTTAATGTGTAAGACATCCTGTGGCAGAGTGATAAAGGAGAGACTAACACCCTCCATAATTCAGTTCCAAAATGAATTATTAGCCAGCGTTATAGTCCCCCACACTTGGTGCAGGAGAAGGAAAAGGGTTATTACAAACACAGCTGGGTGTATCACCCTCTATATACCACACAGCAAGACCTGCTCTAAATTCACACTGGTGAAAGTCTAATCATAAAGCTTGTGGAAAATAGATGGGAAAGTCTATGGAGCCTAACAGCTTATGATGACTCAATCATACATTTTACATGGAGGCGCTTAAGACTGATTCTGTAACTCCTCCTGCGTAGATTGAGTCATGAGAATTTCTCTGTTTCTATAACTTTTGTTCCTACTACATCCACTGTCTATTATACACTATATATATAAAAGTATGTGGACACCCCTTCAAATTAGTGGATTCGGCTATTTCAGACACACCTGTAGCTGACAGGTGTATAAAATCGAGCACACAGCCATGCAATCTCCATAAACAAACATTGGCAGTAGAATGGCCTTACTGAAGAGCTCAGTGACTTTCTGTGTGGCACCGTCATAGGAAGCCACCTTTCCAACCAGTCACTTCGTAAAATTTCTGCCTTGCTAGAGCTGCCCCGGTCAATTGTAATTGCTGTTATTGTGAAGTGGAAACGTCTAGGATCAACAACGGCTCAGCCGCAAAGTGGTAGGCCACACAAGCTCACAGAATGTGACTGCCAAGTGCTGAAGCATGTAAAAATTGTCTGTCCTTGGTTGCAAAGTCACTACCGAGTTCTAAACTGCCTCTGGAAGCAACGTCAGAACAATTACTGTTCGTCTGGAGCTTCATGAAATGGGTTTCCATGGCCGAGCAGCCGCACACAAGCCTAAGATCACAATATGCAATGTCAAGCGTTGGCTGGAGTGGTGTAAAGCTCTCCGCCATTGGACTCTGGAGCAGTGGAAATGTGTTCTCTGGAGTGATAAATCACCCTTTACCATCCGGCAATCCGATGGACGAGTCTGGGTTTGGTGGATGCCAGCAGAACGCTATGTATCCCAATGCATAGTGCCAACTGTGAAGTTTGGTGGAGGAGGAATAATGGTCTGGGGCTGTTTTTCATGGTTTGGGCTAGACCCCTTAGTTCCAGTGAAGGGAAATCTTAACACTACAGCTTACAATGACAATCTAGACGATTCTGTGCTTCCAACTATGTGGCAACAGTTTAGGGAAGGCCATTTCCTGTTTCAGCATGACAATGCACCCATGCACAAAGAGAAGTCCATACAGAAATGGTTTGTCGAGATCGCTGTGCAAGAACTTGACTGGCCTGCACAGAGCCCTGACCTCAACTCCATCGAACACCTTTGGGATGAATTGGAACACCGACTGCGAGCCAGGCCTAATCGCCCAACATCAGTGCCCGACCTCACTAATGCTCTTGTGGCTGAATGGAAGCAAGTCCCCACAGCAATGTTACAACATCTAGTGGAAAGCCTTCCAAGAAGAGTAGAGGCTGTTATAGCAAAAAAGGAGGACCAATTCCATATTAATGCCCATGATTTTGGTAGGAGATGTTCGACGAGCAGACTTGTCCACATACTTTTGGTAATGTAGTGTATTTAGGCTACTTATGCTTATTGCGCCCCATATAAATTCTCAACTTACTTCCTCCACTACTGCAGACTCCACAACGAACTTCCAAGCAAACAAACCTTTGAACTGCGAACTTTGCTGAATTGCAAACCATTTTAGTTTTTTGATAACGTTCCCGAGACATTGTGGCTTGATGACAACGTTTGCGAGTTGGTAATGGTAGTACAGCAACACTTTTTGACATGTAATTCCGTGTCAAATTTGATTTGATTTGACCTTTTGACATTTAATTCCGTAGCTCTGTCGAAATGGCGCTATGTCTGATTGTGTGTGTGTGTGTGTGTGTGTGTGTGTGTGTGTGTGTGTGTGTGTGTGTGTGTGTGTGTGTGTGTATGTGTATGTCTGTGTGTGTGCGTGTGCGTACATGCACCCTTGCACGTGTTTGTGTGTTCCAGTGTGATGTATTTCAGTGGGCCGGTAGTCAAGACAGCTCAGAGCTCTAACCACCTTGAGACAGGACAAAGTGTTGTTCCTCTACCTCACTGTGTTATTATGACTGAACGAGCCAATCTGACTTCCTTCTTCAATAGATAGAGAGTCATTGACTGTGGGTGTTGCTGTTTGAATCATCTTGTCTGGAACAAAGTGCCTCAATCTATCACTGCTAGTGCTGGGAGGGAAGCCCAACACACGAGAAAGTGCTTCCTCTGTTTTTGTTCCTATATCAAGTCCCTCTGTATCTCAGCTGAAGTTAGCTGTAAGAGAGTTTTATTGTTGTAGCAATGTGGCACTGAAGTAGAATTGTCCGTGTCTCAGCTCGGCCTGATTGAAGACCTGGAAGTTGCTACCTGTATGTGGTGGTGAGATGTGTGTGAATACCAGTGGAGGCTTCTCAGAGGAGGAAGGACCATCCTCCTCAGTGAATTTAATAAAAAACATTCAAAAAGTTGTCCTTTTTAGATAAAACTATACTATTCACATCACTAAATAATTGATTAAAACACACTGTTTTGCAATGAAAGTCTACAGTAGCCTCAACAGTTTTCTGTAGGGTAGCGCCATGGTATAGCTAGAGGACAGCTAGCTTCCATCCTCCTCTGGGTACGTTGACATCAATAGAAAACCTAGGAGGCTCATGGTTCTCACCCCCTTCCATAGACTTGCACAGTAATTATGACAACTTCCGGAGAACGTCCTCCAACCTATCAGAGCTCTTGCAGCATGGACTGACATGTTGTCCACCCAATCAAAGGATCTGAGAATAAATCTAGTACTGAAAGCATAAGCTACAGCTAGTTGGCACTGCAGTGCATAACATGTAGTGAGTAGTTGTCTCAAAGAGAAAGACAGCAGTTGAAAATGAAGGAGAATCAAGAGAGAGATAGAGAGATTTCTTAATTTTGTTTCACTTTCAGGTTCACTTACTTAATAGTAGCTAGAAAATGCAGTTAGCTAGTTTATCCTACTCAAACAGGTATGCTATGTTAGCTAGCTGACTATGACTATCCAACACTACACTGGAACTCTTCCAAGTGAAGGTAAGCTTTTGGTTTTACAAATGTATTGTCAACGGGGCCCACCAGTGTAACTGCTAAACTGCTTACTGACTATACACTAACATTACTGCATGATTGTAGCAGGTTTACTAACGCGTTAGTTCTATTAGCTATGTTGACTTTGGCGTTACTTTAGCTAATATGGTGACAATTATGGAGGCTGTGTGTAGTGGTTATGATATGGTTTGGCTTGGTAAGATTTTTTCGCCTGGTCATGATGTGTTGAGCATTGAAGTTCACAAACAAAGGGAAAAGGTGAAAGGGGGAGAGCGCATAGATGTGAGAAGGAATATAACGTCGCTGCAATGAAAGTGAACTGTGTTTATGCGTGATCAGGGGTGAATTCATTCTGCCGATTCTGTTGAAAACAGTACTTAAATGGATGACATTGACAGCAGGTCCTGTGGCCTTCACCAATGTTAACCCTGCGTGGTCTAATAATCCTCCTGACCATGAAAAACAAACACAACTACAGTATTGGGATCTTCACTGCTGTGAAGAAAATAAGAAAATAAGTTTTTACTGCACTGCTGTGTTGTGCTACTCCAGGTAGAAATAGCTGTGGCACCACAAAGTCTTATGGTACAGACACACTGGGAAGTCTGACTGGCTATAGGTACTTAGCACAGTAGGAGACCGGTCTTTCTCTTGCTAGAACAAAATACGTTCCTGCTGTGTCCCGACCTGGAACCTGCCATTTCTGCTTATAGAATCTCAATCCTCGTCAGTGGTAGAACATTTGACTTTAAGCCAATCAGAGAGCACAAACCTCCACGTGAGGCAGCTGACAGAAATTAAAAGAAAAGGGAAAAAAGGGCGCTTTTCCCAGTGGGATCCGCCCCCTTTTCATCAGGATTGTTCTAACTAAAACAATAAAGCTGCATAATGCATATTTTCTAGAGCAGGTCTTTACATATTTTACATATAGCTAAGAAATGTTGTTCTTGAAGAAGGATTTTTTTTGTTAGGTTCAGTTAGTGATAATGTGCACCTGCTCATTAGTTAGCTAGCCAGGCAGTCACACACACTTCATATGAAACTAAGGGAGTGGTAAGTGCAGGACACAACACTAAATGTTTTACAAAGCTTGCTATCTAGCAAGATAAAGAATTAATTTAATTCACTCTCCCATACTGCCAGTGCCAGTTCGCTTGCTAGCTAACGTTAGCTAAAAGGTTAGCAACACTCTTTAGCACAACATAGCTTGCTAGCTACTACACTGACTCTCGACAGCTAACAGGCATCTGCTTCATTCAAAAACGAATCCATTGTGATTGAATTATAATTTTGCTCGCTACACTATTTATCTAGTTGTGGCCATCTGGTTAGTATCAACAAGGTCTTACTACAAATTCTATCTAGCTAGCAATAACATTAGCTACAGCAGGTACACGCCAAACAGGCTACTACCACCTTGTGGCCTGGAGTATTTAAACGAAGCAAATCGGAGGTAAACATTTTCCATGTGAACAACAAAAGGTTGTTCACTCTGGGCAGAGGTGCTAACTACCTATCAGCAGTGTGTTTTTACTGTAGGCCAGGGAATTAAAGCAGAATTAAAAACGGGGAGATTTCCTGGTAGTATATTTCCTGGGGAATGTGTGGTGCGTGAGGCGTGGGGAGACTGTCTGATAGTTTGGCTGCTCACGGTGCTGGATGAGGGACATGAGAGAGCTGAAGAAACTCACACTGGATATTAACTTAAATGACGCTACACTTGGTAGACTGGCCTTTATGGTTCAGTTAATAGGAATTCACCGACTCATCACCGCAGATTTCAGTTTGGTCTGTGAGTTTGGTATAATTGAAGCCGGTAAGATCTACTATCTTACATTCGCTGACAGTGGTGGGATCTGGACATCTTCAATTCCTTCACTGTAAAATGATCTAATCTGCGCGATAGTATGGGGGTCCATTGTGGCATAGCTAGGCTGCTCTGAGACAACTGTCCGCCTGTATTCATTTGAATGTGGTGACCGTTGGAGAAATAGCTTGAGCCGGGCTGAGAATTAGATAAGTATGAAAGCCAACGGTTCAGTATTCTAGAACACTGCTGTGCAGACACGTACACATGTTTTGGACTCTAATAAGCGCCTTAGTCTCACCTGGCTAGCTTGGCCTATAGACCTTGCTTGGTCCATTCGACCTGTACCCCTGACTTGAGCGTAGTACTGAGGAACATAAGGCTAATGTAAACAAGTGTGGCAGGCCAAACTAAACAGGGATTTAGGGGACACCAGCACAGATTGTAGCCATGGTGTCGCTAATGGGATTGTTCCAGGATTAAAGTCCCAGAGTGACACAGTGTGACCATGCCTAAACCATGCAGGGCCTGAATGACGGGTGTGTTTACTAGACTTGAGTTTCAGTACTGAACACATCCACTATGTGGCAGAGAGGGTATTGCTGAACAAACCCGCCTATAGACAAAGAGGTGAAATTTGACTTGATCTATCCATCATACGGCCATTTAAGAGTGATGTCATTAGCTACAGTGCCTTCAGAAAGTATTCACACCCCTTGATTTTTGTTCCATGTTTTGTTGTGTTACAGCCTGAATTTAAAATTGATTACATTTAGATTTGTTTGTCACTGGCCTACACACAATACCCCATAATGTCGAATTGGAATTATGTTTTTAGAAATGTTTTCAAGTTCATTAAAAATGAAAAGCTGAAATGTCTTAATAAGTATTCAACCCCTTTGTTATGCCTAGCCTAAATAAGGTCGGTGTGCTTAACAAGTCACATAACATGTTGCCAGGACTCACTCTAATAATAGTGTTTAACATGATTTTTGAATGACTACCTCATCTCTGTACCCCACACATACAGATAATTGTAAGGTCCCTCAGTCAAGCAGTGAATTTCAACCACAAAGACCAGGGAGGTTTTCCAATTACTTGCAAAGAAGGACACCTATTGGTAGATGGCAAAAAAAAGCAGACATTGAATATCACGTTGAGCATGGGGAAGTGGATGGTGTATCAATAGACCCAGTCCCTACAAAGATACAGGCGTCCTTCCTAACTCAGTTGCTGGAGTGTAAGAAAACCGCTCAGGGATTTTACCATGAAGCCAATGGTGACTTTAAAACAGTTACACAGTTTAATGGCTGTGATAGGCGAAAACCGAGGATGGTTCAACAACATTGTTACTCGACAATACTAACCTAATTGACAGAGTGAAAAGAAGGAAGCTTGTACATAATAAATAATATTCAGAAACATTCATCCTGTTTGCAATAAGGTGCTAAAGTAAAACTGCAAAAATGTGGCAAGGCAATTTACTATTTGTCCTGAATACAAAGTGTTATGTTTGGAGAAAATCGAATACAACACATTACTAAGTACCACCCTCATATTTTCAAGCATAGTGGTGGCTGCATCATGTTATGGGTATGCTTGTAATCATTAAGAACTGAGGAGTTTTTCAGGATGAAAAAGAAACGGAATGGAGCTAAGCACAGGCAAAATCATAGAGAAAAGCCTGGTTCATTCTGCTTTCCATCAGACACTGAGAGATGAATTCTGCTTTCAGCAGGACAGTAACCTAAAACACAAGGGCAAATCTACACTGGAGTTGCTTACCAAGAAGACAGTGAATGTTTCTGAGTGGCCGAGTTGGCTTAAATCTGCTTGAAAATCTATGGCAAGTCTGATAATGTGGTATTAAAGTCATTACACATACACACCACCAGGTGGTGTAGCACTTGAGTACATATTGGTATCATTGTTAGAGGATTGGGATGCACCCAATACACGCGTTCTGTGCAGCTGCGACTGCCAGCCTGTTATACTATGCATCAGGTTAGTAATAAAGTAATCAGTTTATAAAGAACTACTCCCTCACTCCTTCCAAGGCATAAAGAGTTCCATGGGTTATTACAAATGGCGACAAGGTAAAAGGACGACAAAAAGATTGACTGGATGCTTGAAAAGTTCAAGTTTACATTCCAGGGACTTCTAAGGATTCACTAACAGGAAGGCTAAAGATAGCAGAGAAATGGCTGCCGCTGTAGGATTTGTATCTTCCTTTGATCATCAGACACAATCGTGGGAGGAATACTGTGAAGTACTGACAAGGAAAAAGCCAATCTGTTGAGTTCAGTGGGAAGCCAAACCTACAGTCTTATGAGACTGTAGGTTCTGCTTAGTCCTGGTAAGCCTGGAGATCAACACTTTGAGGAGCTAGTGGAGTTGCTAAAAGCACATTTCAACCTGAAGCCGAGGGAGATTGTCAACGGTTAAAGTTGAAGTCAAGGAACAGAAATGCAGACAAGAGTGTTGTAACTGTGTTGCGTAAACTGGCACAAGTTTGCAGTTATAGGGACAATCTGAAGGAAATGCTGAGATATAGGCTAGTTTGCTGCATAAATAATGACAGGATCCAAATGAAGTTATTATCCGAGACTGGACTACTTTTGATAGACCATTGGTTCTTGCACAGCAATGGCGACTGCCAACAAGGGTGTAAAATAAATCCAGGGAAAATGTGTGGACAGTGCTAATGTGACCTGGAAACAAGGGACATGCCAGAGAAGTGTGCCCAAGCTAAGCATGCGTCAGAGAGGAACCTGCATGAGGTGAGCATGTGAAGGCATGTTACAGATGTGAAGGTGATCACATGGCAAGTGAGGGCCATTTTCAGGATGGAAAGTGCCTTAAGTGTGATTTAACAAGGATTCATAAAATGAGCATGTAGGGCTAAATCCCCTGCGGAGTTCCAATCCAAAAGGGGGAGGGAAGCAAAAGCAAGAAAAATGAGTTAAAAAGTGTGGGGCACATCACACGTTCTGTTAAAGCTCCCCAAAGCACACACATCCCTGGGTTGCTCCTCTTTTCAGTTCGCTGCAGCTAGTGACTGGAACGAGCTGCAAAAAACTAAAACTGGGCAGTTTTATCTCCATCTCTTCATTCAAAAGACTCAATCATGGACACTAGCTGCTTCGCGTGATGTATTGTTGTCGCTACCTCCTTTGTGCTGTTGTCTGGGCCCAATAATGTTTGTACCATGTTTTGTGCTGCTACCATGTTGTGTTGCTACCATGCTATGTTTTTGTCTCTTTATGTAGTGTTTTGGTGTCTCTCTTGTCATGGTGTGTTTTGTCCTATATTTTTATTTTTATCACAGCCTCCGCCCCCGAAAGAGGCCTTTTGCCTTTTGGTAGGCCGTCATTGTAAAAATGAATTTGTTCTTAACTGTCTTGCCTAGTTAAATAAAGGTTATATAAAATCAAAACATCAGTGGGGAAGCTGAACAAAACAAAGAGGAAGCAGAGGATATGTTCACAATGTCAGATAACGTTGTGGCTCCAAAAGTGGCTCCGATCACATTGAAATTGAAAGTCAATGAGTCAGATGTGAAGTTGGAAGTGGAAACAGGGTGCAATGTAACCATAATGAACAGAGTTGTGGGACAGTGCAAAAGTTCACGACTTAATAAAGACTTGCTCTCGTCATCTCAAACCGTACACAGGTGAGAGAGTAGGAACATTAGGTGCAGCTAAAGTAACGGTGCAGCACAGAGACACAGTGACTGAGCTACCTGATAGTAGTCCTATGATACTCTGGACCAAACCTAGCTTGTGGCTGGATAAAAGAACTGAAGTTAGGCTGGGGAACAGTCAATCAGATTGATGAGGCTCAACAGTGGACATTGGAAGAGATGTTGATAAAGTATGAGCATATGTTCAAAAAGGAACTTGGAACATTGAAAGGCCCCTCAGGTTAAATCTATGTAGACAAGGAGGACACACCAAAGTTTTACAAACCAAGACCTGTGCTTTATGCCATGAAGCCAAACGTAGAGGCAGAGATCGACTTTCTCTTGAAAGAGGACATTATGGAACCAGTCAAATTCTTAGAAGGGGAGGCTCCCATTGTGCCTGTTTGGAAACCTGACAATATTATGAGAATCTGAGGGGATTACAAACTGACTGTTAACAGAGTATCCTAGTTGGAGCGGTATCCAGTTCCAAAAACAGAGGATCTATTTGCAAATCAGGTTGGTGGACAGAAGTTCAAAGTTAGATATGAGCCATGCATATCAACAGATCAGTCTGTATGACTAATCTTAGAAGAATTGTACAGTGAACACACACAAGGGGTTGATTGTGCATAAACATTTACCTTCTGGTGTCTCCAGCAGTCCTGATATTTTTTAGATGACTATTGAGGTGTACTTTAAGAGATTCCACATGTTGCCATTTACCTGGATGACATCCTGGTTACAGACAGGCGTGACCAGGAGCATCTGGGCACGCTGACGGAGGTACTACAGAGATTGGGGAGTATTGGCTTACGTCTCAAGCAGAGTAAGTGTACCTTCATGGAGAATGAGGTAGTGTTCCTAGGACAAAGTGTGGACGCCGCGGGTATCCATCCACTCAATGACAAGGTACAAGCAATGCTGAACGCACCTGCTCCTACAAATGAGAGTTAACTTCTTCACGCTACCCATCCCTTTAGCGGGATAATTGTCATCAACAACCGCTGAATTGTAGAGCGCCACATTCAAATAATATTACTAAAAATATTTATATTCATGAAATCACAAGAGCAATATAGTAAAACACAGTTTAGCCTTTTGTTAATCCACCTGTCGTGTCAGATTTTGAAAATATGCTTTACAGTGAAAGCAATCCAAGCGTTTGTGTAAGTTTATCGATCGCTCGACAAAACATTATGAACACCTAGCACCAAGTAGCTTGGTCACGAAAATCAGAAAAGCAATCAAATTAATCGTTTACCTTTGATGATCTTCGGATGTTTTCACTCACGAGACTCCCAGTTACACAATAAATGATTATTTTTATATCCAAAATACCTCCTTTTGTTTGGTGTGTTATGTTCAGAAATCCACAGGAAAGAGCAGTCACAACAACGCAGACAAATTCCAAATAGTATCCCTAATGTCCACAGCAACATGTCAAACGTTTTTTAGAATCAATCGATAATATATCAACCGCAGCTGTCTTTTTCAGTTGGAGAGGGACAGACAATGGCTGCCCAAACTCTGTTGCGCGAGCAAAATGCTGCTGGCACCCAGCCATACAATGACGCGATCTTATCGTTCTCGCTCATTTTTCAAAATAAAAGCCTGAAACTATGTCTAAAGACTGTTGACACCTTGAGGAAGCGATAGGAAAAGGAATCTGGTTGATATCCCTTTAAATGGAGCAAAGTCAGGCTATGGAACATGGAGCTTTCAAAATAGAAGCCACTTCCTGGTTTGATTTTGCTCAGGGTTTCGCCTGCAATATCAGTTTTGTTATACTCACAGACAATATTATGACAGTTTTGGAAACCTTAGAGTGTTTTGTATCCTAATCTGTCAATTATATGCATATTCTAGCATCTGGTCCTGAGAAATAGGCCGTTTACTTTGGGAACGTTATTTTTCCAAACATAAAAATAGTGCCCCCTAGTTTCTAGAGGTTAAAAGCTTACCTGGGACTGCTAAACTATTATAACAGGGTTTTGGCGAACTTGTCAACAGTGTTAGCACTTCTTCACACTACTGCGTAAAAAGACAAAGTGGCAGTGGGGGAAAGAGCAGGAGACTTTGTTTGCAAAATCGAAGAAACTGATGCAGTCATCGGATGTGTTGATTCACTACAACGGAGCGAAGGACCTCATTCTCTCCTGTGATGCGTCACATAAGGGGAAGGAGCAACTCTGTCACACTGTATGCAGAACGGAACTGAGAGAGACCAATAAAGGTTAAATGTCGAGAACTGTTAACCCAGCAGAAAATAACCATTCCAAACTAGACAAAGTGGGGTTCAGAGGTTCCACAACAGTAATGTTTAGGGTTCAGAGGTTCCACAACAGTAATGTTTGGGGTTCAGAGGTTCCACAAATACATACAGTATATGGCAGGAAGTTTACCATATGTACAGATCATAAACCTTTACTGTCTATTTTCAATGAAATGAAGGCAGTTTCACAGATGGGGTCTCCGAGAAGCCAGAGTTGGGCAGTGACGTTGAGGGCATACGAGTATGTCATCGTTTTCAAGGCAGGAAAGTACCATGGGAACGCGGATGCCTAGAGCTGGCTTCTGCCACCCTACACACCCATCATAACAGCTCAAGAGGACAGAGTGCTGATGTTCGAGGTCACAGACATGGCACTCCTGACTGCAGAGCAAGTGAGAACCCGGTCAGGTGAAGTTGCAGTGCTGTCTAGAGTTAGAGAATATGTTCTAAGGGTATGGCCACAACAAACAGAAGGGACTGAATTCACACCATACAGTGTCAGGAAAACAGTGTTGAGCGTACAGGATGGTTGCGTTTTGTGGGAAGCACAGGACAGCCAGTACGCCAGGCTATCCTACAGCAACTACATCAGAGTCACCCTGGGGTCTCGCGTATGAAAGCGATGACTAGGAGTTACTTATAGTGGCCAAAACTTGATAAGGAGAAAGGGAATCTAGTCAAGACATGTGTCACATGTCAGGAACACAGATAAGACACAAGCAGCAGCTCCACTCCACCCGTGGGAGTTTCCAGCGATACCTTGGAGAAGATTGCACATAGATTTATGCAGGGCCATTCATGGGGAAACGGTTCCTGATAGTCATCGAAGCACATTCAAAATGGATGGATGTGTATCCTGTTAGTTCTGCTTCATTCACAACTACTATAGATTGCATAAGACAGAGCTTTAGTAACCAAGGGATACCTGAGATGGTGGTGCGCGACAATGAAAATTGTTGTCTAGAAAGGATCAAAAACTAATTTGACAGAGCAAATAGAAAGTTAGCATAGAAAATAGGTATGACAATTACCTGCTGGGGGGCGTTTCCATTTAACTATCTGGTGTCGATGAAAATAGTAATGACGTCAAACAAATAAAATATGCGGAGAAACCTAGTGTTGAAAAAAAATTTAGTGGTTGAAGTATTTCCATTACCCATTTCGACAAATTGTGCATTAATAAATTGCCGACAGCCATTATGCCCTCGCACCTATCTGTTTCATGTATCAGGCAGCCTGCGAAAGCCAGCATGGATAGAATACAACAATTGACTAGTATTTGCCATATTCTAATTATTCACGTGCCATCGTATCGCCACGGTCTGTGCCATGGTAAAACTTGCACTCCTGTACATCTGAAATAATTGGATGGTGAAGCCAACCAGAAAAGCAAGGCGAAGCAATTCAGCCATTCTTGAAAGTCAAGACAATCCTTTTCCTGCAAAGAAACATTTTTATAGTTGAAAAAATATATTTTGCAAGACGTAAGCATTTAGAATTAATTGTGGAGTGAAGCTTTATAGTTACCCAGTGACATCACATGCCCCGTGATTCGCAATCATCATTTATAAAACATTTAAAAAACGGTTTCCATAATCATTTGTCGCAATAAAGAAAGTTAGACAGAAGAAATAGCCATCTCTGTTGAACTGAATTTTGTTTTTGATCTTTAGAAAATGTCTCCTATATCTGCCGTTTCCATTACTCGTCACAAATATTTTTTGGGGACCATTGCTTTTGTTGAATGGACCTGGGTCAATGGAAACCTGCAAATCAACAGTTAGGAAATGGTCAGCTATCAAAAAAAACTGTAAGTGGTCAGACAAAACTTCCTCAGCTGTTAGATAAAACTCCCTTTTCAGTCATGACACAAACTGTGAGCTAGTTGGCTAGTAAAGTGTAAGTGCTTCACCTCTCCACTTCCCAGCTCACTCAAAATTCTCCACACGTACGTACCTACCCTGTACTCAATGCTAGCAGTGGAGAAAACAACACCACTCTAGCTCTATCAGTGGACTTAGGTTCCCTCCCCAGCCACCTAAACAGATCAATCCAAGGCTGGTATGGGTCTGTGGGCCAGGCCAGCAGACTTGGCAGGGTTTGGAGCTGCACATCCGATTCAATAGTGTCAGCACACTTCTTCCCCTGTAGTCTTGCCTGACTGGAGTAAACACAACATTTCTGCTCTCTTTCTGCCTCTCTGCTTCTCTCCTGGAGAGTCTAAGTGCAGTACACACAGTCACACACACACACACACGCATGCATGGATACACACACATGCATGCATACACCATGAATAGACACACACACACACATAGTGCACACACAGACTTACGTAATAATAATTCACTAATATCCCCCTCAGCTCAAAGCAGCTTTAGTGATAGTGTACCCCGTCCTCTCTCTCAGCTCAAAGCAGCTTTAGTGATAATGTACCCCGTCCTATCTCTCAGCTCAAAGCAGCTTTCGTGATAATGTACCCCATCCTCTCTCTCAGCTCAAAGCAGCTTTAGTGATAATGTACCCCGTCCTCTCTCTCAGCTCAAAGCAGCTTTAGTGATAGTGTACCCCGCCTGTCTCTCAGCTCAAAGCAGCTTTAGTGATAATGTACCCCGTCCTCTCTCTCAGCTCAAAGCAGCTTTAGTGATAGTGTACCCCATCCTCTCTCTCAGCTCAAAGCAGCTTTAGTGATAATGTACCCCGTCCTCTCAGCTCAAAGCAGCTTTAGTGATAGTCTACCCCGTCCTCTCTCTCAGCTCAAAGTAGCTTTAGTGATAGTGTACCCCGTCCTCTCTCTCAGCTCAAAGTAGCTTTAGTGATAGTCTACCCTGTCCTCTCTCTCAGCTCAAAGCAGCTTTAGTGACAGTGTACCCCGTCCTCTCTCTCAGCTCAAAGTAGCTTTAGTGATAGTGTACCCCGTCCTCTCTCTCAGCTCAAAGCCTCGACACAATCCTGTCTTGGAGCTCTACAGGCAATTCCTTTGACCTCATGGCTTGGTTTCTGCTCTGACATGCACTGTCAACTGTGGGACCTTATATAGACCAGTGTGTTCCTTTCCAAATCAGGTACAATCAATTGAATTTACTACAAGTTGTAAAAACATTTCAAGGATGATCAATGGAAACAGGATGCACCTGAGCTCAATTTCGAGTCTCATAGCAAAGGGTCTGAATACTTATGTAAATAAGGTATATCCTATTTTTTAAATAAATTTGCCAAACTTAAAAAAATAAAAAATAAAAATTAACTTTGTCATTAAGGGGTATTGTATGTAGATTGATGAGGAAACGTTTTTATTTAATCCATTTTAGAGTAAGGCTGTAACGTAACAAAATGTGGAAAAAGTCAATGAGGTCTGAAAACTTTCCAAATGCACTGTACTTATATAGATGTCAAATCTTAACTTCAACACACTTTTGTCACAGAGAATTTCCCTACTGCATCCGAAAATTCAAATGAGCCTCATGAGTCCCTGAAAAAGAGCAGTTATCTTTCTCTTCATCTGGGAGCAGTCGAGTCATTGGGATCAGGACTTGCTATCAAAATGATTTTCTCTCTCGCTCACTCAAACGCTAAGCCTAGGTCCTGTTACTGCAACATTCAAATGTATGAAACGATCTCTGAAATGCAGCCATACACATCAACAACTGTCTTTTTATATAGTTTAATAACAGAAGATAGATATTGTTCTCCACTAGTGTCAAGTTTATGCTTAGGTCAAAATGTAGTTTAATCCTAGCCTGGGGTGGTCTAGCTGTCAGGGTCGTGGCCACACACATATGAGCCTACTGTGTTGGCGTGGGTTCGATTCCGTCCCATTCCCTTTTGGCACAAATAACTTAATCCCCATGATTGACTTGATTTATTTAAATATAGACAGTCCAGGGATATTTTCTCCCCAATCTTTATAAGACATTACCATACCAGACACTTTTGGATAGCATAAACAAATAAAATGATAACAGATGTAGGATCTTAATTTGAGACAGTTTGCTACAGCAGGGAAATAATCCTGCAGCAACAGGAAATGTGAATTATTATGTTGATTACAGTGGCGGTCGGTGCCGCTTAAGATGAGGGAGGCCGATCAATTTTTTTATGAGCATGGCCTTATTTCTATTACATCATATTGTATGACTGTCATTTATATTCCATCCACCCAGTTCAATGTAACATCGATAGGTTTAGCTTACTACCCTACATTACCAAAAGTATGTGGACACGTGCTCATCGAACATTTCATTCCAAAATCATTGACTAAACGTTGGAACATTGCTGCGGGGACTTGCTTCCATTCCTGACCAACGTCCCTCTTGCCCGGTTGCTCAGTTTGGTCGGATGGCCAGTTCTAGACAGAGTCTAGGTAGTTCCATATGTTTTCCATTTCCCAATGATGCAGACCACTGTGCTCTTGGAAACTTTCAACACTCTAGAAATGATTTTATACCCTTCCCCAGATATACACTGACTACAAAACATTAGGAACACCTTCCTAGTATTGAGTTGCACCCGCCTTTTGCCCTCAGAACAGTCTCAATTTGTCGGGGCATGGATACTGACCCATGTTGACTCCAATGCCACAGTTGTGTCAAGTTGGCTGGATGTCCTTTGGGTGGTGGACCATACTTGATACGAATGGGAAACTGTTGAGCAAGAAAAACCCAGCAGCATTGCAGTTCTTGACACTCTCAAACCAGTGCGCCTGGCACCTACCACCATACCCCGTTCAAAGGCACCTAAATGTTTTATCTTGCCCATTCACACTCTGAATGGCACATATACACAATCCATGTCTCAATTGTCTCAAGGCTTAAAAATCTGTGAACCTGTCTCCTCCCCTTCATCTACACTGATTGAAGTGAACTTCAGGTGACATCAATAAGATATCATAGCTTTCACCATGATTCACCTGGTCAGTCTATGTCATGGAACGAGCAGGTGTTCCTAATGTTTTGTGCACTCAGTGTACGCCTCATCACAAGACAGATCAGTTCTTTGGACATTATTGTATAGTTCCTGCTCTGACATGCATTGTCAACTGTGGGACCTTATACAGACAAGTGTGTTTCTTTCATGTCCAAACAAATTAATTTGCCTCAGGTGGACTCCAACCAAGCTGTAGTGACATCTCAAGGATGATCTAAGGAAATTGGATGCACTTGAGCTCAGTTTGGAGTATAATAGCAAAGGGGTGTGAATACTTGTGAAAATTGTCTCAAAACATGTTTTCACTTTGTCATTATAGGGTATTGTGTGTAGATACAGTATGTGAGAAAAAATATATATTTTAATCCATTTTGAATCATGCTGTAACACAACAAAATGTAGAATAAGTCAGGGGTGTGAATACTTTCAGTCAAAAGTTTGGACACATACTCATTCCAGGGTTTTTCTTTATTTTTACAATGCTGCATCAGTTGACCTGGCCTCCACAATCAACTGACCTCAACCCAATTGAGATGGTTTGGGATGTGTTGGACCTCAGAGTGAAGGAAAAGCAGCCAGCCAGTGCTCAGCATATGTGGGAACTCCTTCAAGACAGTTGGAAAAGCATTCCAGGTGAAGCTGGTTGAGAGAATACCAAGAGTATCCAAAGCTGTCATCAATGCAAAGGGTGGCTACTTTGAAGAATCAAATATAAAATAGATTTAGATTTGTTTAACACTTTTTTGGTTACTATATGATTCCATATGTGTTATTTCATAGTTTTGATGTCTTCACTATTATTTTACGATGTAGAAAATAGTAAAAAATAAAGAAAAACCTTTGAATGAGTAGGTGTGTCAAACATTTTGACTGGTACTGTACTTCTATTCGATACTTAAAGCTTCTGAAAACATCACAATGACACAAAAATAACTAGGATCCTTGCCAGGCAAACCTGATAATCAACTCCCACACTCCAGTGGCCTATTCTCTGATGACACCCTTTGATTTAACTGTGTATGAAAGAGTGTTAAATAAGAAATGAGAGTAACTCTGTCTGTCCTATTTCTGTTTCCTTTGCTTAGCAGACTACATGGAGGGATGATGCACAAACTGAGCCAGTTATACAGATGTCAGATCTCAATATGACCCATGTCATCACAGGAGGAAAATAATCCTTTAGCAGGAGGATTTTAATATTTAAATTGTATAATTGCCGCCAGGGGGCAGCTGGAAGTGGTATTTGTAGGTTGCTTTAAAATGCAGTCTGTACCTATGGGGCTATGGTTTGGGGAAGGCTCTGCAAACCAACCGAACTCATACCATAAAGGATCATCAAGTATTCTCACAGCTTGCCGAAGCATTGTGAACTGCCGTAGTGCAGTGGTCTGAGCAGCACGCTTCAGTTCCGAGCATCACAAGTTTGTCTCGTTAAACCATCAATACTCGCTAAATTCACACTCACAGCTTATCTCAATTGCAAGCATTATTGGTCACCTCATTACCACACCCTA
This sequence comes from Oncorhynchus tshawytscha, assembly GCF_018296145.1. Lineage (NCBI taxonomy): Eukaryota > Metazoa > Chordata > Actinopteri > Salmoniformes > Salmonidae > Oncorhynchus > Oncorhynchus tshawytscha. The sequence goes on along the minus strand of NC_056438.1, from coordinate 49,113,196 downwards.
AAAGATGCTTGCAACCAAAGTCTTTCAAGATATGTTCATTCTCTGGTTGGAATTGTCATCGCAACAATTTAGTTATTTTTGAACAGACTAAAGGCGATTTATCTATTTGACAAGCATTCCGTACAATAGAAATAAAGTATTTCCTAGTCACTTTTTAAAAAACTATAGTGTTGAGGGAACAGGGAAAATATCCCTATACTGTCCATATTTGAAACGTATAACTACATTAAGTCAATCAGGGGATTGAGTTATTTGTGCCAGAAGGGCGTGGTCCGGAATCAAACCCACGGTGACACGGTAGGCCTATATGTGCGCGGTGAAGGCAGTTGCTCTAACTGCTAGACCACCCCAGGCCTCAATTTTTGTTAATTTGTAACCTTAGGATACACTAGACACTTGTATGTAATTGCCTAGTTGAGACCAGTTTCTATCTTGTGTTATTAAGCTATATAAAACAATGTTTGTTGATGTGTACGGCTGCATTTCAGATACATTTATGTATATTTGAATGTTGCAGTAATAGGAGCTAGGCCTAGCGTTTGAACGAGCAAGAGAGAACATGAAAGTAGCAAGCCCTGATCCCAATAAGTCGACTGCCTCCGCATGGACAGAAAGAGAACTGCTCATTTTCCACCACTCACGAGGCTTATTGGAATTTCCTGATGCATCAGGAACATTCTCCCAGACAAAAGAGTGATCAAGTTAAGATCCGACATCTGTACACTTACCAGCCACGTTATTAGGTATACACCCCTGTTCGCGAAAATGGATCGCTCCTACAGACAGTGAGTCACGTGGCCGTGGTTTTGGATTTGGGATTTGGCATAAGCAGCATGAGTCCATAGACCCATCCTGCCTGGTGTCAACGGTACAGGTTGGTGGCGGTGGTCTACTGGTGTGGGGAACGTTTTCCTGGTCCCTTGTTACCAATTGAGCAACGAGTGAATGCCACAGCGTATCTGAACATTGTTGATGACCAAACCTGTACTGACCAAACCTCTAAGATGAAATGGGGTGTTTGCAGCATGAATGTACTACCGTCCAATCTGCAGCAACCCTGCGATGCCATTGCGTCAGCATGGCCCAACATCCCTGTTGAATGTTTCAGACACCTTGTATAATCCATACCTTGAAGAATTCGGGCATTGTGGTTCCGACCCGGTACTAGATGTGTGTACCTAATAAACTAGCCGATGAGTGTAGAGAGAGAGAGTGACAGTATCTTACAAAAGCTTTGACTTAATCTTGAAAAATGTGGATTATTCAGTACCTACTCTCCATTTTCTGTCCATTTTAGGTCATTTTAGGTCAGGGTAATTTTGTTTCACAGTAGAATGCTGTTGGAGATGCTGGAGTAGTGGAGTACAGTTGTTTGAAGGTAGGTAGACAGCAGTAAGTACATGTACATACTGTACTATAGTTAAGTTACTGCATGGCAGTAGGTATTTTAACCCTATCAGTCCTATTAACCCTATCAGTCCTGAGACCCCAGCAAAAATTGTCTTTTCATTTATCTGACTTATATTTATGATATTTGAGTTGAAATAGAAAGGTGAACGCAGCAATTAGGTTAGTTCCACCATGTTAGTCATAACCACCATTGATAATGTAATGTGTGTGTGTGTGTGTGTGTGTGTGTGTGTGTGTGTGTGTGTGTGTGTGTGTGTGTGTGTGTGTGTGTGTGTGTGTGTGTGTGTGTGTGTGTGTGTGTGTGTGTGTGTGTGTGTGTGTGTGTGTGTAGCTGTTTATGAAAGAGTGTTAAATAAGAAATGAGAGTAACTCTGTCTGGCCTATTTCTGTTTCCTTTGCTTAACACACTACATGGAGGGATGATGCACAAACTGAGCCAATTATAGAGAGGGATTTACAGTAGTTTTAAAAGCTTTGACTGAATCTTGAAAAATCTGGACTATTCAGTACCTACTCTCCATTTTAGGTGAGGATTTATTTTGCTTCACAGTGGAATGCTGTTGGAGATACTAGTTATCCAGTGGAGTAGTTTAAAGGTAGTTAAACAGCAGTATAGCAGTAGTTATTTTAACACGATCTGTTCCGGGACCCCAGCAGAAAATGGGCTTTTCATTTATCTGACTTTCATTTTTCTGCATGTCCAGCCCTTATGTTTACCTCACAATGAAGTGTTTTAACATTTTCTTTTCAGGACAACCAGGGCAACAAGTAGAACCCAAAACAATATGACATAAACAGTTGCATTCATGAGCTTTATAGTTATTTGTAATTTATTTATTTTTATTGACAAAAGTTCAGCAAAAGCAAAAAGCTGATAAAAATATATGTATATGAATGCTTAAGTACAGATATTGTTTGCACACTGGGAAATGAATATCCAACTAGGCAGTGACAACTGTGTGGAGTTTGTAGTTTGTGACAGCAACTACATGATCTTATTACAGTATTATAGACACTATGTCCTGGGATTTCCTATGATCTTCTATGTGCTTTAGAAGAAACCTTTACCTTCTAGCGACTTTTGTGTGGCTTGTGAGCGTCATAGAGTAAAACATGTGCGTGTTTGTGACAGTCTCAGCTTTTCATAGGTAGCTTTTAATAGTTTGTAGCTCAAACCCTTCAGACCCTACAGACGATAGGATAAAAGACCTGGCCCCAGGCCCCTTTCCAGGTCTGCCCTTGACTCACAAACACCGCTCTAGCGCCTGTTTTTCACACCAACTAATCCCTTTGAAAAACAGCCTATGTGGCATCAATATGAGTCAGAAACTGTTATTCTAATGTCAAAGTTTAAAACAAAGTGTAAACAGAATCATTTTGGTCATAAAGTCAGTTCCGTCATAAACTGAGTTTGGAACCAAATTGAGCCACAACGAGTAAATAAAGCTTGGGTTTGGATCACAATTATGTCAACAGATCATGCCTCCTTGTGCCAAGCTCCACGTGCAAATCGCCCCTTCGCCCAATTTGCTTCCCTTCATTGAATGGGGCTCCTTTGTTTCATCGCCGGCCAACCAACTCGTTCAAAGGAACACGGCCGTTTGAGGCTGAAAAGCCCTACTCGGATTGACTGGTTACAGCAGGATGCACAGCCAACAACGATGGTTTGCATGCCCTGCCGAATAACCCTATCAAAATAGGTCTTTGGAGTTTGTTGGTCCCCAGTGAGTATTCCGGTAACTAGACCATAAATTGCTGGTAATATATCTAGTTATGTAGATTTTGATAATCATTATCAATCATTGCTAGCGTAGCTGACGTTAGCTAGCTACCTAACTAGCTAGCTAGCTAGCTACCAACCAGCTAGTTACCAAACTACTGTAGCAAGCTGGCTACCTAACTAGCAAGCTAGCTAGCTGGCTAACGTTAGCCTACCACAATACAACTCGGATATGGCTTGAAAACACAATAACATTTCAAAAGAAGGCAAATCATTTGAAGGAAAACCTTTTGTCATGATTGTGATGTCACGCAATTTATTTTAAATGCAGTATAACTTTAGCCAGCTAACTAAGATTGAGGGGACCACCCTATTTTAGCTAGCCTACATTAGCATTGCTAGTTATTTTTGACTAACTTTGCTAGTAACAGTAATCACAACTTGGCCATCTCTCTAAAGTAAATTTGATGATATCATAATGTGGCAAAGTTGTTTCCTACTAAGTATTGCCTACTGTAGTAATGTCATCGTATTTTCATGCCACTCTAAGTAGGCTAATTTAAAAGAAAAAAACATATTAGCCTCCTAGGTGCAACCCATATCTTGGGCACAAATAAATATTGGATGCAGCTATGGTGGTACTAGCTGGTATAACTGGTATGAGTTACATGTCTGACTACAACAGTGTACAAACTAGCAGCAACAAACTCAAACCACCTCAGGGCCATAGCAAAACATGTCACAGTTGTTTGAGTAGTGTAACGGCGTCACTGACCTGAATCTAATCCAATCAAGACTACGTTATTTAATAATTGAGGGATGATGACAATCACAGACCCTGTTTTTCTGTTAGACAAAGTGCACAGTAGGGTGCCAGACTAATCCTATGGTCATGAACGGATGCCGGGACCTACCAGAAGGAGCAACGGTGGGCATCATATTATGTCCACCAATGTGATTGCAATGGTTTAGCGACCTCCAAAGTCATTTAATTCACTGTTCACTTGCTATTTTCACAGCTTGTCAGTCAAGACCACAGAATAAAAGTGTGTCATGCTACACAAGTAGACTTGTTACACCACCTCCATTGTTGCAAGAGTCTCCTTCGACTCCTATGAAAAGGACATGAGGCCTCTGACAGTGACCCGAGTTATTGCCCTGATGACTGCTCAGATGGCATAATCATCAACGATAATCTAATGTGTGTTATGTGAAATTTGAAAAGTTGTATTAAACAATACCTGGTTTGATAATATATTAGGATAATTCTTCAGCCAAGCAGATACAAATATTCAAGATATTTTGTTTGTGAATTGCATTAGCAAAAAGCGTTGTCCTTTCTTTAGAACAAAATGCAACATACCTCTTGGCCGTCTTACAGTGCATTCGGAAAGTATTCATACCTTTGAACTTTTTCCACATGTTGTTAGGATACAGCCTTATTTTAAAATTAATTAAATTGTTTTTTCCCCTCATCAATCTACACACAATACCCCATAATGACAAAGCAAAAACAGGTTTTTAGATATGTTTGCAAATGTATTTAAAATCAAAACTGAAATATTACATTTACGTAAGTATTCAGACCCTTTACTCAGTACTTTGTTGAAGCACCTTTGGCAGAGATTACATCCTCGAGTCTTCTTGGGTATGACGCTACAAGCTTGGCTCGCCTGTATTTGGGGAGTTAATCCCATTCTCCTCTGCAGATCCTCTCAAGCTCTGTCAGGTTGGATGGGGAGCGTCACTGCACAGCTATTTTCAGGTCTCTCCAGAGATGTTAGATTGGTCCGGGCTCTGGCTTGGCCACTCAAGGACATTCAGAGACTTGTCCCGAGGCCACTCCTGCATTGTCTTGGCTGTGTGCTTAGGGTCATTGGCCTGTTGGAAGTTAAACCTTCGCCCCAGTCTGAGGTCCTGAGTGCTCTGGAGCAAGTTCTCATTAAGGATCTCTCAGTACTTTACTCCGTTCATCTTTCCCTCGATCCTGACTAGTCTCCCAGTCCCTGCCACTGAAAAACATCCCCACAGCATGATGCTGCCACCACCATGCTTCACCGCAGGGATGGTGCCATGTTTCCTCCAGAAGTGAAGCTTGGCATTCATGCCAAAGAGTTCAATCTTGGTTTCATCAGACCAGAGAATCTTGTTTCTCATGTTCTGAGGGTATTTTAGGTGCCTTCTGGAAAACACCAAGCAGGCTGTCATGTGCCTTTTAATGAGGAGTGGCTTCTTGTCTGGCCACTCTAGCATAAAGGCCTGATTGGTAGAGTGCTGCAGAGATGGTTTTCCTTCTGGAAGGTTCTTCCATCTCGACAGAAAAACTCTGGAGCTCTGTCAGAGTGACCATCGGATTCCCTGTCCAAGGCCCTTTTCACCCTATTTCTCAGTTTGGCGGGTCGGCCAGCTCTAGGAAGAGTCTTGTTGATTCCAAACTTCTTCCATTTAAGAACGATGGAAGCCACTGTGTTCTTGGGGACCTTCAATGCTGCAGAAATGTTTTGGTACCCTTCCCCAGATTTGTGCCTTGACACAATCCTGGCTCTGCGCTCTACGGACAATTCCTTCGACCTTGTGGATTGGTTTTTGCTCTAAAATGCACTGTCAACTGTGGGATCTTATATAGACGTGTGCCTTTTCAAATCATGTCCAATCAATTGAATTTACCACAGGTGGACACCAATGAAGTTGTAGGAACATCTCAAGGATGATCAATGGAAGCAGGATACACCTGAGCTCAATTTTGAGTCTCTCAGCAAAGGATCTGAAAATGTAAATAAGGTATTTCTGTTTTTTATTTGTAACACATTTACAAACATTTATAAAATTCTGTTAATTTATAAAAATCTGTTTTCGCTTTGTCATTAAAGGGTGTTGTGTGTAGATTGATAAGGATATTTTTTATTTCACCATTTTTAAAATAAGGTTGAAACAAAATGTAGAAAAAGTCAAGGGGTCTGAATACTTTACGGATGCACTGTATATTTGGTATTTTATTAGGATCTCCATTAGCTGTTGCAAACCAGTAGCTACTCTTCCTGGGGTCCACACAAAACATGAAACATAATACAGAATGACATAATACAGAACATCAATAGACAAGAGCAGCTCAAGGACAGAACTACATACATTTTTAAAAGGCACACGTAGCCCACATATCAATGCATACACACAAACTATCTAGGTCAAATAGGGGAGAGGCGTTTTGCCGCGAGGTGTTGCTTTATATGTTTTTTTAAACCAGGTTTGCTGTTTATTTAAGCAATATGAGATGGATGGAAGTTCCACGCAATAAGGGCTCTATATAATACTGTACACTTTCTTGAATTTGTTCTTGATTTGGGGACTGTGAAAAGACCCCTGGTGGCATGTCTGGTGATATGTGTGTGTCAGAGCTGTGTGTTAACTATTCAAACAATTTGGGCTTTTAACACAGTGTTTCTTATAAAAAGAAGAAGTGATCAGTCTCTCCTCAACTCTTAGCCAAGAGAGACTGGCATGCATAGTATTTATATCTGATTACAATTAAGAGCAAATGTGCCGCTCTGTTCTGGGCCAGCTACAGCTTAACTAGGTCTTTTTTTGCAGCACTGGACCACACGACTGGACTATAATCAAGATTAGACAAAACTAGAGCCTGCAGAACTTTCTTTTGGAGTGTGGTGTCAAAAAAGCAGAGCATCTCTTTATTACGGCTAGACCTCTCCCGATCTTTACAACCACTGAATCTATATCTTTTGACCAGTTTACAATCTAAGGTAATGCCAAGTAATATACTCTCCTCAACTTGTTCAACAGCCACACCCTTCATTAACAGATTCAGCTGAGGTCTAGAGGAATGATTTGACCAAATGCAATGCTCTTAGTTTTGTAGATGTTCAGGACCAGTTTATTACTGGCCACCCATTCCAAAACAGACTGCAACTCTTTTTCAGGGTTTCAGTGACTTCATTAGCTGTGGTTGCTGATGCGTATATGGTTGAATCATCAGCATACATGGACACACATGCTTTGTTTAATGCCAGTGGCAGGTCATTGGTAAAAATAGAAAAGAGTAGAGGGCCTAGAGAGCTGCCCTGTGGTACACCACATTTTTACATGTTTGACATTATAGAAGCTTCCATTGAAGAAAACCCTCTGAGTTATATTCGATAGATAACTCAGAATACACAATATGGCAGAAGTTGAAAAGCCATAGCACATAAGTTTCTTCAACAACAGGTTATGGTCAATAATATCAAAGGCTGCACTGAAATCTATTAGTACAGCTCCCACAATCTTCTTCTTATCAATTTCGTTCAACCAATCATCAGTCATTTGTGTCAATGCAGTACATGTTGAGTTCCCTTCTCTGTAAGCATGCTGAAAGTCTGTTGTTAATTTGTTTACAGAGAAATAGCATTGTATTTCGTCAAACACAATTTTTTCCAACAGTTTGCTAAGAGCTGGCAGCAAGCTTATAGGTCTGCTGTTAGAACCAGTAAAGGCCGCTTTACCACTCTTGGGTAGCGGAATTACTTTGGCTTCCCTCCAGGCCTGAGGACAAAGACTTTCCTCTAAACTCAGATTAAAAACATGACAGATAGGAGCGGCTTTAGAGTCAGCTACCATCCTCAGTAGCTTTCCATCAAAGTTGTCAATGCCAGGAAGTTTGTCATTATTGATCGATAACAATATTTTTTTCCACCTTTCCCACACTAACTTTACAAAATTCAAACTTGCACTGCATTTATTTCATTCTTTGTTGTTTTATACATGACTACAATTGCTCACTGTTCGTTGTTGGCATTTCCTCCCTAAGTTTGCCCACTTTGCCAATGAAATAATAATGAAAATAATTGGCAACATCAAATGGTTTTGTGATGAATCAGCCACCTGATTCGATGAAAGATGGAGTTGAATGTAAATCATTGATCTTGGCTTCATAATAAAGTTTCTTCTTCTTTTTGTTGAGTTTAGTCACATAATTTCTCAATTTGCAGTAAGTAAGCCAGTCAGATGTGCAGCCAGACTTATTAGCCACTCTTTTGCCCCAAATCTTCTCCTATTTCTGCCTTTAACGTCCCTGGATATTCCACATTCAGGAGGGACAAGGGAGAGGGCAGAGGGGGTGGATTGTTTATGTACATGAAAGATAACTTTAAATGCAATGGTATCATATGGAAACATGCCAATGACATTGAATGTATGGGGCTGAATGTCTTCCTCTCCCCTCATATGTCTCTTACTATTATTGGATTATATCGACCTCCAACATCTGATATCTTGTTTTATGACAATCTAAATGCCATGCTTAAAGAATGTGATCATAAAAAGGTGTCTTCATGGGCGATTTCAATATAAACTGGGAAAACAAAACTTGCAGGAAAAAAATCAGAGATCACATATTATTTCAGCCTGACTCAAATAATACAAGGTCCTAATAGAGTAACACAGTCATCCCAGACTCAAATTGAACTGGTATTTACAAACAGACCTGATCGAATAATTATGTCCAGTAATTTACTAACTGACATATCTGACCACAATGTTACATTGGTGGTTAGAAAGCTCACTAAAAAGAGATCTAAACTGGACATTGGTGGTTAAGTCAGCGTAGTCTTTTTGGATCTTAAAAAGTCCTTTGATACTGTGAATCATGAGTTACTCCTATCCAAACTATCCTCCCTTAACGTGTCCACTGAAGTCATTAGTTGGATATATTCCTATCTGACAAACAGAAGTCAAAGGGTTAGTTTGGGGGACACTCAGTCGGACTCTCTTTACTATATCATTGGTGTCCCACAAGGGTCAATATTAGTCCTCCTTCTGTTTACCATCTATATAAATGATCTCCCACAAGTTAACTTCTCATGACTCTCAAACCCGCATGCGGGAGCGTAACCATAGCCCCAAACTAATTAGCATAATGCAGCAGACATAAATCTTCCTAGAAATTCTTCTTATTCATGAAAATCACAAATTAAATATATTGAGACACAGCTTAGCCTTTTGTTAATCCCACTGTCAAAATCAATCAAATTAAATAATTTACCTTTGAAGAACTTCGGATGTTTTCACTCACTCCCAGTTAGATAGCAAATGTTCCTTTTTTCCAAAAATATTATTTTTGTAGGCGAAATAGCTCCGTTTGTTCTTCACGTTTGGCTGAGAAATCAACCGGAAAATTCAGTCATTACAACGCCAAATCTTTTTCCAAATTAGCTCCATAATATCGACAGAAACATGGCAAACGTTGTTTAGAATCAATCCTCAAGGTGTTTTTCACATATCTATTCGATAATATATCCGTCGGGACAATTGGTTTCTCATAAGAAGCGATTGGAAAAATGGCTACTTGTGTACTTTACGCAAGATTTTCTGCGGGAGCCATCATGTGACCACTTGCTAAATGTGGTCCCTTACGGGTATTCTTCAACATAAATGAGTAAAAAGACGTCACAATGCTGTAGACACCTTGGGGAATACGTAGAAAACGTAAGCTCATTCGTAGCTCATTCACAGCCATATAAGGAGTCATTGGCATGAGGCGGTTTCAAAAAATGCGGCACTTCCTGATTGGATTTTTATCTGGGTTTCGCCTGTAACATCAGTTCTGTTGCACTCACAGACAATATCTTTGCAGTTTTGGAAACGTCAGAGTGTTTTCTATTCAAAGCTGTCAATAATATGCATAGTCGAGCATCTTGTCGTGACAAAATATCCCGTTTAAAGCGGGAACGTTTTTTATCCAAAAATGAAAATACTGCCCCCTAGTTATAAAAGGTTATTAACATGCAGATGTATGCAGACAATACAGTTCTGTATGTACACTCAAAAAATAGACAATTTGTTGTTAACAAGTTCACTGGAGCTATGGTACATGTTTCTAAATGGATGACTAATTTGCTTGCATTTAAATATCGACAAAACTGTTTGTATGTACTTCTCTAAGAAATCCATTGATTCTTCCCAACGAGCTGTTCTTGTTAATGGGGAAAATCTGAAAGTTGTGTCTAACTTCAGATATCTTGGTGTCATTTTGGACTCCAACTTGACATTTAAGAAACATGTGAAGAAGGTGGGCAACATGGTTAAGTTTGGATTATCCAACTTTAGGTTGATAAGACCTTTCCTTCCTCTGGAGGCTGCCAAACTATATATGCATGCTATGATCTTCTCACATCTGAGATATTGCCTCACATGCGGGTCACAATCAGGAGCTACTATTCTGAAACCAATTGAATCACTCTACAAACAAGCACTTAAGATTTTTGATAACAAACCAGCGGTAACCACCATTGTAATATAATTTACAAACATCATTTATTTAGTCTATATAGCTTTAAGCAAGCCTTGTCTTTAAGATCTTGCATGGTCTTGCCCCTCCACCCCTATGCCGGCATATCATGCTCAAGGAAAGCACCTCCAGGATAACAAGGGCAGTAACTAGATCAGCCTTCTCTGTTAGAGCTACAATATACTGGAATACAATGCCCATGGACTTGAGAAGCTGCACTGATTATTATACTTTTAAATTTGAATTGACAACATGGCTAAAATCTATCCAAACCTGTACACGTGAGTTATCTGTGGTTCCTCATATGTAAGACGACAGTTGATGATAGTGTTGTTGTTGTCGTTAGAATGATATATTATTGGATGTGATGTATTTGTATTTTGTATTGTTTTAGTGAGTATTTGTATTGTGGCTGTGTAATTGTCCTTAGCTGCCCTGGGACTACGGGTGCAAATTAGCTTTTGGCTAACCCCTCCACATGTACATGGATGTTGCATTATTGTAATATTGATGTTGATCAATGTGCATTGTCCCCTATACAAAATATACCTTTTTATTTTTTTATCCTCATCAATCCATGGAGCCTTAACAGTTCTAACAGTGAGTTTCTTAACAGGTGCATGTTTATCAATAATTGGAAGAAGCAATTTCATAAATTCATCAAATGCAGCGTCTAGATGCTCCTATTTAATCACATCAGACCAACAAATATTTTTAACATCATCCACATATGAGTCACAACAAAATATTTTGTGTGATCCCGTATACACTATTTTAGGCCCAGCTGTTGGAACTTTGGCTTTCCTGGATATAGCCACTATACTGTGATCACTGCATCCAATTGGTACAGATACAGCTTTAGAACAAAGTTTTACAGCATTAGTAAAAATGTGATCGATACATGTGGATGATCTTGTTCCTGTAGTTTTCATAAACACCCTGGTAGGTTGATTAATAACTTGAATCAGATTACAGGCCCTGGTTACAGTAATAAGCTTCCTCCTGAGTGGACAGCTTGATGAAAACCAGTCAATATTCAGGTCCCCAAGAAAGTAGACCTCTCTGTTTATATCACTTACACTATCAAGCATTTCACACATTTATTTAGATACTGACTGTTAGCACTTGGTGGGCTATAGCAACACTCCAAAATAAAAGGCTTTAGATGTGCCAAGTGAACCTGCAACCACGACACTTGACATAAGATCTTCTCTAAGCATTACAGGGATATGGCTCTGAAATATATACAGCAACACCTCCCCCATAAGCATTCTGTCTCTTCTATAGACGTTATATCCTTGTATTGCTACTGATGTATCATCAAATGAATTATCTAAGTGAGTCTCAGAAATAGCTAATATACTGTATGAATGTTATCTGATGTTATCAAGTTATTGATTTCATGAACCTTATTTCTAAGGCTACATATACAGTTGAACTTAGAAGTTACATACACAGGTTGGAGTCATTAAAACTCGTTTTTCAATCATGCCACAAATTATCTTGTTAACAAACTATAGTTTTGGCAAGTCGGTTAGGACATCTACTTTGTGCATGACACAAGTACTTTTTCCAACTTTTGTTTACAAACTGTTTATTTCACATAACTCACTGTATCACAATTCCAGTGGGTCAGAAGTTTACATACACTAAGTTGACTGTGCCTTTAAACAGCTTCGAAAATTCCAGAAAATTATGTCATGGCTTTAGAAGCTTCTGATATGCTAATTGACATCATTTGAGTCAATTGGAGGTGTACCTGTGGATGTATTTCAAGGCCTACCTTCAAACTCAGTGCCTCTTTGCTTGACATCATGGGGAAGAAAAAAATTGTAGACCTCCACAAGTCTGGTTCAATCAAAGCAATTTCCAAATGCCTGAAGGTACCACGTTCATTTGTACAAACAATAGTACGCAAGTATAAACACCATGGGACCACGCATCCATCATACCGCTCAGAAAGGAGATGCATTCTGTCTCCTAGAGATGAACATGCTTTGGTGCGAAAGTGCAAATCAATCCCAGAATAACAGGAAAGGACCTTGTGAAGATGCTGGAGGAAACAGGTACAAAGGTTTCTATATCCACTGTAAAACGAATCCTATATCGACATAACCTGAAAGGCAGCTCAGCAAGGAAGAAGCCATTGCTCCAAAACCGCCATAAAAAAGCCAGACTACGGACAAAGGACAAAGATCGTACTTTTTGGAGAAATCTCCTCTGGTCTGATGAAACTAAAATAGAATTGTTTGGCCATAATGACCATCGTTATGTTTGGAGGAATAAGGGGGAGTCTTGCAAGCCGGAAAACACCATCCCAGCCGTGAAGCATGGGGGTGGAAGCATCATGTTGTGGGGGTGCTTTGCTGCAGGAGGGACTGGTGCACTTCGCAAAATAGATGGCATGATGACGAAGGAAAAGTATGTGGATATATTGAAGCAACATCTCAAATCAAAGTTTATTTGTCACGTGCGCCGAATACCACAGGTGTAGGTAGACCTTACAGTGAAATGCTTACTTACAGGCTCTAACCAATGGTGCGGGGAAAAAAGGTGTGTGTGTTTGTATAGGTAAGTAAAGAAATAAAACAACAGTAAAAAGACATTTGTAAAAAGAGTAGCAAGGCTTTATACAGACACCTGTTAGTCAGGCTTATTGAGGTAGTATGTACATGTAGGTATCGTTAAAGTGACTATGCATATATGATGAACAGAGAGTAGCAGAAGCGTAAAAAGAGGGGTTGGCGGGTGGTGGGACACAATGCAGATAGCCCGGTTAGCCAATGTGCGGGAGCACTGGTTGGTCGTGCCAATTTAGGTAGTATGTACATGAATGTATAGTTAAAGTGACTATGCATATAAGATAAACAGAGAGTAGGGGCAGCGTAAAAGAGGGGTTGGGTGGGGGGGGCACACAATGCAAATTGTCCGGGTAACCATTTGGTTACCTGTTCAGGAGTCTTATGGCTTGGGGGTAAAAACTGGTGAGAAGCCTTTTTGTCCTAGACTTGGTCCTCCGGTACCGCTTGCCATGCGGTAGTAGAGAGAACAGTCTATGGCTGGGATCTTTGACAATTTTTAGGGCCTTCCTCTGACACCGCCTGGTGTAGAGGTCCTGGATGGCAGTCAGCTTTGCCCCAGTGATGTACTGGGCCGTACGCACTACCCTCTGAAGTGCCTTGCCGTCGGAGGCCAAGCAATTGCCGTACCAGGTAGTGATGCAACCGGTCAGGATGCTCTCGATGTTGCAGCTGTAGAACCTTTTTAGGATCTCCGGACCCATGCCAAATCTTTTTTGTTTCCTGAGGGGGAATAGGCTTTGTCGTGCCCTCTTCACGACTGTCTTGGTGTGTTTGGACCAATCTAATTTGTTGTTGATGTGGACACCAAAGAATTTGAAGCTCTCAACCTACTCCACTACAGCCCCGTCAATGAGAATGGGGACGTGCTCGGTGCTCCTTTTCCTGGAGTCCACAATCATCTCCTTAGTCTTGGTTATGTTGAGGGATAGGTTGTTATTCTGGCACCACGCGGCCAGGTCTCTGACCTCCTCCCTATAGGCTGTCTCGTCGTTGTCGGTGATCAGGCCTACCACTGTTGTGTCGTCAGCAAACTTAATGATGGTGTTGGAGTCGTGCCTGGCCATGCAGTCGTGGGTAAAGAGGGAATACAGGTGGGGACTGATCACGCACCCCTGGGGAGATCCAGTGTTGAGGATCAGCGTGGCAGATGTGTTGCTACCTACCCTCACCACCCGGGGGCGGACCCGGGGGCGGAAGTCCAGGATCCAGTTGCAGAGGGAGGTGTTTAGTCCCAAGATCCTTAGCTTGGTGATGAGCTTTGAGGGTACTATGGTATTGAATGCTGAGCTGAAGTCAATGAACAGCATTCTCACATAGGTGTTCCTTTTGTCCAGGTGGGAAAGGGCAGTGGGGAGTGCAATAGAGATTGCATCATCTGTGGATCTGTTTGGGCGGTATGCAAATGGGAGTGGGTCTAGTGTTTCTGGGATAATGGTGTTGATGTGAACCATTACCAGCCTTTCAAAGCACTTCATGGCTACAGACGTGAGTGCTACGGGTCTGTAGTCATTTAGGCAGGTTGCCTTTGTGTTCTTGGTCACAGGGACTATGGTGGTCTGCTTGAAGCATGTTGGTATTACAGACTCAATCAGGGACATGTTGAAAATATCAGTGAAGACACCTGCCAGTTGGTCAGCACATGCCCGGAGCACACGTCCTGGTAATCTGTCTGGCCCCGCAGCCTTGTGTATGTTGACCTGTTTAAAGGTCTTACTCATGTCGGCTACGGAGAGCGTGATCACACAGTCGTCCGGAACAGCTGATGCTCTCATGCATGCCTCAGTGTTGCTTGCCTCGAAGCGAGCATAGAAGTGATTTAGCTCGTCCGGTAGGCTCGTGTCACTGGGCAGCTCGCGGCTGTGCTTCCCTTTATAGTCTGTAATAGTTTGCAAGCCCTGCCACATCTGACAAGCATCGGAGCCGGTGTAGTATGAAGACATCAGTCAGGAAGTTAAAGCTTGGTCGCAAATGGATCTTCCAAATGGACAATGCAGACCCCAAGTATACTTCCAAAGTTGTGGCAAAATGGCTTAAGGACAACAAAGTCAAGGTATTGGAGTGGCCATCACAAAGCCCTGACCTCAATCCTATAGAAAATTTGTGGACAGGACTGAAAAAGCATGTGTGAGCAAGGAGGCCTACAAACCTGACTCAGTCATACCATCTCTGTCACCAGCACTGTCAATTCACCCAATTTATTGTGGGAAGCTTGTGGAAACACCCAAAACATTTGACCCAAGTTAAACAATTTAAAGGCAATGCTACCAAATACTAATTGACTGTATGTAAACTTCTCACCCACTGGGAATGTGATGACAGAAATAAAAGCTGAAATAAATCATTCTCTGTACTATTCTTATGACATTTCACATTCTTAAAATAAACTGGTGATCCTAACTGACCTAAGACAGGGAATTTTTACTAGGATTAAATGTCAGGAATTGTGAAAAACTGAGTTTAAATGTATTTGGCTAAGTTGTACATAAACTACCAACTTCAACTGTATTAATATGGGCTATTTTCAGCCCTTTCCTGGGTAACTCATTGGAGACAGACATAATCCTGAAAAGAGCAGACAAAGCAAGAGAAAAAAATAAAAAAATATACAGTGCCTTGCGAAAGTATTCGGTCCCCTTGAACTTTGCGACCTTTTGCCACATTTCAGGCTTCAAACATAAAGATATAAAACTGTATTTTTTTTGTGAAGAATCAACAACAAGTGGGACACAATCATGAAGTGGAACGACATTTATTGGATATTTCAAACTTTTTTAACAAATCAAAAACTGAAAAATTGGGCGTGCAAAATTATTCAGCCCCCTTAAGTTAATACTTTGTAGCGCCACCTTTTGCTGCGATTACAGCTGTAAGTCGCTTGGGGTATGTCTCTATCAGTTTTGCACATCGAGAGACTGAAATTTTTCCCATTCCTCCTTGCAAAACAGCTCGAGCTCAGTGAGGTTGGATGGAGAGCATTTGTGAACAGCAGTTTTCAGTTCTTTCCACAGATTCTCGATTGGATTCAGGGCTGGACTTTGACTTGGCCATTCTAACACCTGGATATGTTTATTTTTGAACCATTCCATTGTAGATTTTGCTTTATGTTTTGGATCATTGTCTTGTTGGAAGACAAATCTCTGTCCCAGTCTCAGGTCTTTTGCAGACTCCATCAGGTTTTCTTCCAGAATGGTCCTGTATTTGGCTCCATCCATCTTCCCATCAATTTTAACCATCTTCCCTGTCCCTGCTGAAGAAAAGCAGGCCCAAACCATGATGCTGCCACCACCATGTTTGACAGTGGGGATGGTGTGTTCAGGGTGATGAGCAGGGTTGCTTTTACGCCAAACATAACGTTTTGCATTGTTGCCAAAAAGTTCAATTTTGGTTTCATCTGACCAGAGCACCTTCTTCCACATGTTTGGTGTGTCTCCCAGGTGGCTTGTGGCAAACTTTAAACAACACTTTTTATGGATATCTTTAAGAAATGGCTTTCTTCTTGCCACTCTTCCATAAAGGCCAGATTTGTGCAATATACGACTGATTGTTGTCCTATGGACAGAGTCTCCCACCTCAGCTGTAGATCTCTGCAGTTCATCCAGAGTGATCATGGGCCTCTTGGCTGCATCTCTGATCAGTCTTCTCCTTGTATGAGCTGAAAGTTTAGAGGGACGGCCAGGTCTTGGTAGATTTGCAGTGGTCTGATACTCCTTCCATTTCAATATTATCGCTTGCACAGTGCTCCTTGGGATGTTTAAAGCTTGGGAAATCTTTTTGTATCCAAATCCGGCTTTAAACTTCTTCACAACAGTATCTCGGACCTGCCTGGTGTGTTCCTTGTTCTTCATGATGCTCTCTGCGCTTTTAACGGACCTCTGAGACTATCACAGTGCAGGTGCATTTATACGGAGACTTGATTACACACAGGTGGATTGTATTTATCATCATTAGTCATTTAGGTCAACATTGGATCATTCAGAGATCCTCACTGAACTTCTGGAGAGAGTTTGCTGCACTGAAAGTAAAGGGGCTGAATAATTTTGCACGCCCAATTTTTCAGTTTTTGATTTGTTAAAAAAGTTTGAAATATCCAATAAATGTCATTCCACTTCATGATTGTGTCCCACTTGTTGTTGATTCTTCACAAAAAAATACAGTTTTATATGTTTATGTTTGAAGCCTGAAATGTGGCAAAAGGTCGCAAAGTTCAAGGGGGCCGAATACTTCCGCAAGGCACTGTACATTCAGCAGTCCATTAATCAATTGGTGTGTGTATGTGTGTGTGTGTGTGCGTGCACTGCGGGGTTGAGGCTACGAACCCATAGGCTTGGCTCTCTCATGTCACCCTGTCACAGGCCCCCCCAGTCAACACCACCTTGAACATTGCCTGCTGCAGTTGTTGGAGACATGTACAGTTTGCAGCCGAACATGCAGCATAGAGAAGACCAACAAGGGGACCCTCATCAGCATCATACAGACATGTCCTCACTGTGAGAATTCCTACAAATATAACAGTCAGCCACATGTTGGAGCGAATCTACGCTGCTATGATCATCAATGAGGCTCTGGCAAAGACCTCACCTCTTGCCTGCTCACCAACGGTCATCGATGGGGAGAACAGATTTAGGTAGGTTTTATCTGACCGTTCAAACTTCGACATTGTACCTGTTTGTGTGTCAGATATCACCTATCCTAACTGCCATTGGTAATAGAACAGTGATTGTGTGTGTTCATAGAAGCATGTATGGAGCCAGTACATAGAGACTTGCAAGATGATGTGATGGAGTCCAGACTGACAGATGGGCTTGATACTGATGTCTCTGAATGGAGAGGGACCTGGCACTCGGCATTAAAGTTTTGCTCGACAACTTTGACCTGTATTGTCTTTTTTTATTATTGAATTGAATGGTATCAGTCAATATGGGGAGTGAGAAACCATGTGTATTCTGCACTAGGATCAGGGAACTCCTTTTGTGTATCCGACACCACACAGGAAGGTATGACCACTCTGACATGTTTGCCTAGGTAGCCCCATTACCACCAGACAAAAATGGACACGGTATCTGTTTCGACTGGGAATGACAATGAAAGGTGAAACATGCACATTGTTATATTAGCTGAACCCTGCTTCTATGGTATTATGGACTTCTATGGTATGGTATTATGGACTTCTATGGTATGGTATTATGGACTTCTATGGTATGGTATTAGTGTAAAGGGTTGTTTATTCTACATGGACTTGTTACTACATTTTAAAGTTATCAAAACACTTAGTTTAGAATATCTACATAAATTCATCAATTGCCTTATCATATTATTCTGTAGGCTACTTACCTATTCAAAGCTCCCTCTGGCATCTCACCATACATCTGCCTGTAGTTATTAAACTCAACCTGCAGGAGGTTTGTTTGTTGTGATTGAGTGGGAGGAAACAGCTGCGGGCAAGGTTCTGACAGATGGGTGTGTCTGGGTGGTGGCAAGGACACACCCAAGTAACCCACAGCAAACCACACCCCCAAGCCAACTCTTTTCATGGCCGCCAGCATTTCTTGGGGAACAATCCAAAAAACGAGGCCAAATCAGCGGGTGCAGTTCCCCTTTAAAGGCACCTTGAAGTGAGGTGTTCGTTCTACAAACTGCGGCCTGCCAATCAAATGAATCTTTTGTTTTTGGTTTGAGATTAAATAAATGTTCAATGAGCACACTCATTTTTTTCACACTCATATTTAAAGTGCCGGATTTTCATTCAGCAAAGTCACTCAAGCTGCATTAGTCGGACAAGAAGAGAGAAATTGGATGGGGGATGACTGGCATTCATACACCTGAGTGAGAATGTGAAAACACAAACTCAGGAAAGTCACCTTCAACAAACCACAATGAAGTAATTTTCCGCCCAGAATCACAAACTCTTTCTCTGCCTCAGTTTCTTAACCTCTGTCACCCCCCTCAACACACACACACCACCACCCTTCTACACTACTCCTCTCTCACACTGCTACCACAGGCAGACAAGTGGAACTATACTGGAGACAGATACAGAATTTATGAGCAGAATACCTTCAACCTCAGCTCAGTCTTCTCTCCCCAAAGCTTTCCAGGTCACTGACTTGAACCTTTTCTACCTTTGTTTTTCTTATTTTGTGGCTTCTTCAACTTTTCTCGCACAAAGACCAGGACCACTACATGGACAGAATCATGTCTGTTGGGTCTTGCTGTTTGGTTATTAAGTGTAAGCTGACAGCTGTTTTAATTATGTTTCGTATCGTTACTCTTCGTATCACTTTGACTAATGTGCAAACCTCTCTTTTTCAGGAGAACCAAGCAAGTTTGACCCCACATTCAGAGGACCAATCAGCAATAGGTAATTTCCCCCTTTTGCCTTCTTTGCTTTTGCCTTCACAGCTCAACAGTGGGACTTGTTTCATTTGTGAGTGGCACTGAGTGCTTGTTTCTATGTGTGATCCCAATTTCCAGACGGTGAGTGTTTTCACTATACTGCTGCTAATAGCTAGCAGTGGTGATGAAATGAGAGTGCTGCCAAAGGGCTGTCCCACTGGTGATGTACTGCTCACATTTTAGGGCTTCGGTGATGTACTACACAACTTTTAGTACTACACATCAATGTTAAAGACTCAGTCACCATGGAACTGCCCATACCGACAGTAGTGTTTGATTTGATATAAAACATCATGTTTTATTGAATGAAGGGCTTTGTCCCTTACCCTCTAAAAGTAGTGCACTAATTAAATAATAGGGTGTCATTTGAGACGGAGCCCATGGTCTGCTCTGATCTCTGCTTTGGCTGAACTGAAAAAACAAAATTATAGGCTATAGCCATTAACTTTCAAGCTAATATTGAATGTGAGTTAAGCCTATTCTCATACAGACCCTGTGAAATGTCAGTGTAGACCCAGTGTTTAATTTACATTTCAGATATTATAAGAGATTATCCTTTGGTGAAATAACTAAATATTAATCCATATAATTTAATAGATGGATTTGGTGCTTTGGAAAAGCACAAATCTCCTCAGACAGAAAGACTATTAACCATAGAGATAAAACATTCTATTCTAATACCAATCATATTATACATGTCTTTGCCACTACATTACAAACCCAAACATTTGAGATTTCTTAGCCAGCCTTCACAGATGATACAGACCCTCCCTTCCCTACCCATCTCCTAGCATTAAACCTGACAGAAGCCTTTTCTCTCCCGTCTGACAGTGTCGCAGCTAAAAGCCTGTCAGAGAAAAAGGGGGAGGAAATCGATGGCTATTAGAGACTCAGGTGACTGACTGGCTGCAATCAGTGTGGCTGCAGTGCCAACCAGCTGGAACAGGGACCAGGTCAACCGGCTAGAGCCAGACAAAGAGGGGTGGCAAGGAGTGGAGCAGAGTGGGATGTTTAAATAAGCAATGAGGAGGACACTTCAAATCCTTTATTGAACATCACTGACAAAACCTATCCAGGGGAAAAGAGAGGGGAAAATGAAAGTGTCTGGGTGGTTGATTGTTATGGTGGGACAATGCTGGAGGATTGGCGTTGTGGGGATTGTTGTCATCTTTGTGGTTTTGTTTTGAGTGTTTGTCAATGGAAATGTATTAGAACTAATTGTATGATTTGAAGAGTGGTGTGGGTGCACAGACCTCAGATCTGCCATCAACCCATCTCCAACTGTTTCTTCATCAGCTTATATTCACAAGGCTCAACTGACGATAAATAACACCTTAGCTAGCAGATGTGGGAAAGTGTCTTTCACTTCTTAATTGGGTAAGAGTACATTATTGCAGTTATTCCCATAGAGAATGTGAAAAATACATTGATCCTTTACTGAAGGCTTCCCTTGGAGTCAGAGTAGGGAGCTGCATAGATGTAATTATAGATCCTGTGTGTGTGTGTGTGTGTGTGTGTGTGTGTGTGTGTGTGTGTGTGTGTGTGTGTGTGTGTGTGTGTGTGTGTGTGTGTGTGTGTGTGTGTGTGTGTGTGTGTGTGTGTGTGTGTGTGTGTGTGTGTGTGTGTGTGTGTGAAGCTCTTATGGTGGCAAAAATTACACAGGAATTAATGATTAAATTATCACACTTTTTATAGCTACACAATAACTGTTAATGTTGTACTATTTGATTCTCTGTTTCAGTGTTTTCACCCAAGCAGCAATTTCAGGGCTCAGTGGATGTCTTATTAAATATATGTTTCAGCTACCCAACAAGACAGAGATCCTCCCCAGATAACTAAGACTATGTTGAAAAGTTTTCTAAAGCTGTGTATGTGTATTGCTTAACCTTTTTTCTTTATTAGAATATAGTTAGTTTCACCTTTAAAACAGTGAGAGTCCTACCTGTATAATGAGAGCTACCTATGAGAGTCTTACACACTCATACCTCAAAATACCCGCTTGGGTCGCTTGCTATTTCATAAGTAAGTACTGGTTAATGACTATGTCTCATGTCCTTACGATATCCGTGTTCAAACTTACAAGTGCAGTTTGTTGCAAAGTTGTTATAAAACCAATGAGTGGACATGATGAAGTGAAGGGTTTGTAGCCAGCTAGCGACCCTCTATTTGTCAAGTTCTGCCCCTCACCCTCGACTCTAAGAACACTTCTCGGTTCCTGTCAAGGATGAGACGTATGGAACCCACCCACCTCCGCCCATTTACTAGTTCTGCTGCTGACCATACATTTTCTCTGGCTCGCCACACAGAAGAGGAATCGTTTTTTTCCTCCCGTCTGTTTATCCAATCATTTACAGTAGCTCAAAGATGCTGAAAACTTTGACTAGGCCTATTTGGGGACACTTTTGTCTGGTTGTTCTTTTTGAGCTCATAAATATAGATTTGCTTTGTTATGTGCAGTTATAATTTCAAGCTCATATTTCACTCAGGGTGCCAACTGCCATCTTCTCATTACCGTTCACAGCGATTGTTAGAATCATTAATCAAGTTCCTATTCAGAGACATAAAGCAGTCCTGCAGGAATGGATCAGTGGTTTTAATTAAAAACGAGAGACATTAATTCAGTCTCTTCAATGTCTATTTTGAGTGAGCGATATGGAGTCGTTTAATGATGGGATTTTAAAGATGGCCGCAGATTAAACCAGTCGACTATTGAATCTCTAGCCTGGTCTCAGATCTGTTTGTGTTGCCTTTCCAACTTCTTGTCACTGATTGCCGCAAGTTGGCAAAAGAGCACGAACAGATCATGGACCAGGCTATTGAATCCCAAGTCGCATCAATTCTCATAATCTGACTGTTTCTCTTCTTCCTAAATTCTCCTGTGAAATTTGAATTTATGACAGCGATTAAGCGAACAGCACAGGGCCCCCCAAACACATGACTGGTTCAGAGGCAGTGATTTATAAAACAACATTTTGTGTGCCGATAACTCCTGAAAGGCAACACATAAATTGGAGCACGGCGTTGAGAGGTGACTGTCTTGGTGATTTATCTCTATAAATTGTCCATCACCCTTCAGACTGAGGTGGTCGTTCCTTATCATAGAGCTCACAGGCCAATGTTTATTATTTTTTAATTATTCTAGTGCAGGCTTAGGAAGGCCACCAACAATTCTGAAATTTCCATCCCCAACTACATCATTTTCCGACAAGATAGAACTGCCAAAGGGGGTGGAGTTGCAATCTACTGCAGAGATAGCCTGCAGAGTTCTGTCATACTATCCAGGTCTGTGCCCCAACAGTTCAAGCTTTTACTTTTAAAAATCCACCTTTCCAGAAATAAGTCTCTCACTGTTGCCACTTGTTATAGATCCCCCTCAGCCCCCAGCTGTGCCCTGGACATCATATGTGAATTTATTCCCCCCCATCTATCTTCAGAGTTCAGTGACCTAAACTGGGAATGCTTAACACCCCGGCTGTCCTACAATCTAAGCTAGATGCCCTCAATTTCACACAAATTATCAAGGAACCTACCAGGTACAACCCTAAATCCGTAAACATGGGCACCCTCAAAGATATCATTCTGAACAATTTGTCCTCTAAATACACCTCTGCTGTCTTCAACCAGGATCTCAGAGATCACTGCCTCATTGTCTGCGTCCGTAATGGGTCCGCGGCCCCTCATCACTGTCAAACGCTCCCTAAAACACTTCAGCGAGCAGGCCTTTCTAACTTTCTAATCGACCTGGCCCGGGTATCCTGGAAGGGTATTGACCTCATCCCGTCAGTAGAGGGTGCCTGGTTGTTTTTTAAAAGTGCTTTCCTCACCATCTTAAATAAACATGCCCCATTCAAAAAATCTAGAACTTAGGACAGATATAGCCCTTTGTTCACTCCAGACTTGACTGCCCTTGACCAGCACAAAAACATCCTGTGGTGTACTGCATTAGCATCGAAAAGCCCCCGCGATATGCAACTTTTCAGGGAAGTCAGGAACGAATATACACAGTTAGGAAAGCTAAGGCTAGCTTTTTCAAACAGAAATTTGCATCCTGTAGCACTAATTCCAAAACGTTTTGTGACACTGTAAAGTCCATGGAGAATAAGAGCATCTCCTCCCAGCTGCCCACTGCACTGAGGCTAGGAAACACTGTCACCACCAATAAATCTACGATAATTGAGAATTTCAATAAGCATTTTTCTACGGCTGGCCATGCTTTCCACTTGGCTACCCCTACCCCGGCCACAGTTCTGCACCCCCCACCCCCTTCTCCTTCATCCTTCATCCTTCCAGATAGCTGATGTTCTGAAAGAGCGGCAAAATCTGGATCCCTACAAATCAGCTGGGCTAGACAATCTGGACCCTCTCTTTCTAAAATTATCCGCCAAAATAGTTGCAACCCCTATTACTAGCCTGTTCAACCTCTTTTTCGTATCGTCTAAGATCCCCAAAGACTGGAAAGCTGCCGCAATCATCACCCTCTTCAAAGAGGGAGACACTCTAGACCCAAACTGTTATAGACCTATATATCCACCCTGCCCTGCCTTTCTAAAGTCTTCTAAAGCCAAGTTAATAAACAGATCACCGACCATTTCGATTCCCACCGTCCCTTCTCCACTATGCAATAGGGTTTCCGAGCTGGTCATGGGTGCACCTCAGTAACGGTCAAGGTCCTAAACGATATCATAACCGCCATCGATAAAAGACAGTACTATATATCAATGATGTCGCTCTTGCTGCTGGTGATCCACCTCTACACAAACGACACCATTCTGTATACATCTGGCCCTTCTTTGGACACGGTGTTAACAAACCTCCAAACGAGCTTCAATGCCATACAACACTCCTTCTGTGGCCTCCAACTGCTCTTAAATACTAGTAAAAGTAAATGCATGCTCTTCAACCGATTGCTGCCCGTACCCGCACCTGCACGTCGATTGCTGCCCTTACCCGCACGCCAGACTAGCATCACTACTCTGGACTACTTCTGACTTAGAATATGTGGACAACTACAAATACCTGGGATGTCTGGTTAGACTGTAAACTCTCCTTCCAGACTCACTTTAAGCATCTCCAATCCAAAATGACATCTAGAATCAGCTTATTATTTTGCAACAAAGCCTCCTTCACTCATGCTGCCAAACATACCCTCGTAAAACTGACCATCCTACCGATCCTCGACTTTAGTGATGTCATTTACAAAATCGCCTCCAACACTCTACTCAGCAAATTGTATGTAGTCTATCACAGTGCCATCCGTTTTGTCACCAAAGCCCCATTTACTACCTCCCACTGCAACCTGTATGTTCTCATTGGCTGGCCCTTGCTACATATTTGTCACCAAACACAGGTCATCTATAAGTCTTTGCTAGATAAAGCCCCACCTTATCTCAGCTCACTGGTCACCATAGCAACACCCACCTGTAGCACACGCTCCAGCAGGTATATTTCACTGGTCATCCCCAAAGCCAACACCTACTTTGGTCGCCTTTCTTTCCAGTTCCCTGCTGCAAATGACTGGAACAAATTGCAAAAATCACTGAAGCTGGAGACTTATATCTCCCTCTCTAACTTTTAGCATCAGCTGTCAGAGCAGTGTACCGATCACTGTATCTATACACATCTGTAAATAGCACACTCAACTACCTCATCCCCATATTGTTATCTATTTTTTTGCTCTTTTGCACCCCAGTATCTTTACTTGCACATCATCATCTGCACATCTATCACTCCAGTGTTAATGCCAAATTGTAATTATTTCGCCACTATGGCCTATTTATTGCCTTACCTCCCTAATCTTTCTACATTTGCACACACTGTACATAGATTTTTATATTGTGTTATTGACTGTACGTTTGTTTATCCCATGTGTATCTCTGTGTTGTTTTTGTCCCACTGCTTTGCTTTATCTTGGCCAGGTTGCAGTTGTAAATGAGAACTTGTTCTCAATCTGCCTACCTGGTTAAATAAAGGTGAAATATATCTATTTTTTCCCATAAAATATGTAGCATGATTTTTGGGGGGCCACCAAGTTTTCTGAGTAAAAAATAATCATTTTTATTTTATCTTTTAAAAAAAAAATTATTGGACATAGAGTATTGTCAACTTTTTCGGAAATAAGCTAAATGTGATTTGAATTTTAAGGGAATCTGTAACCAAGTATTCCCAGGTATAAATAGAGAGGCATATGTGATCGTATCGCAATATTTGAAATTCAGTTTTTTTCAAATACTATATCTGTTTGAGATTCTTGCGGTCAATTTGCAGTGTACAAATTATTTCTAACTATGTAACTAGGGACCCCTGTCTATTGTATCACTCTGAGGGAGATAGATGGGAACATACTGAAGGATAGATACTGTACTCTGCAGGTTGTTTGTTTGTATACACTACCGCTCAAACGTTTTAGAACACCTACTCATTCTTCAAGGGTTTTTTGTTTATTTGTACCATTTTCAACATTGTAGAATAATAGAGAAGACATCAAAACTATGAAATAACACATATGGAATAATGTAGTAACCAAAAAGTGTTAAACAAATCAAAATATATTTTAGATTTGAGATTCTTCAATTAGTCACCCTTTGCCTTGATGACAGCTTTGCAGACTCTTGGCATTCTCTTAACCAGCTTCACCTGGAATGCTTTTTCAACAGTCTTGAAGGAGTTCCCACCTTCTGTATGCTGAGCACTTGTTGGCTGCTTTTACTTCACTCTGCGGTCCGACTCATCTCAAACCATCTCAATTTGGTTGAGGTCGGGGGATTGTGGAGGCCAGGTCATCTGATGCAGCACTCCATCACTCTCCTTCTTGGTAAAATAGCCCTTACACAGCCTGGAGGTGTGTTGGGTCATTGTCCTGTTGAAAAACAGATGATAGTCCCACTAAGCCCAAACCAGAGGTGATGGTGTATCTTGCAGTAGCCATGCTGTTTAAGTATGCCTTGAATTCTAAATAAATCTCAGACAGTGTCACCAGCAAAGCACCCCCACACCATGCTTTATGGTGGGAAATACACATGCACATCTATTCACTCACACCGCATCTCACAAAGACACCAAAAATCTTCAATTTGGACTCCAGACCAAAGGACAAATTTCCACCTGTCTGATGTCCATTGCTCGTGTTTCTTGGCCCAAGCAAGTCTCTTATTATTATTGGTGTCCTTTAGTAGTGGTTTCTTTGCAGCAATTCGACCATGAAGGCCTGATTCATGCAGTCTCCAATGAACAGTTGATGTTGAGGTATGTTTGTTACTTGAGCTCTGTGAAGCATTTATTTGCGCTGCAATTTCTGAGGCTGTTAACTCTAATGAACTTATCCTCTGCAGCAGAGGTAACTCTGGGACTTCCATTCCTGTGGCGGTCCTCATGAGACCCAGTTTCATAGCGCTTGATGGTTTTTGCGACTGCACTTGAAGAAACTTTCAAAGTTCTTGAATTTCCCGTATTTACTGACTTTAATGTCTTAAAGTAATGACAGACTGTCGTTTCTCTTTGCTTATTTGAGCTGTTCTTACCATGATATGGACTTGGTCTTTTACCAAATAGGGCTATCTTCTGTACCTTGTCACAACACAACTGATTGGCTCAAATGCATTAACCTGGAATGAAATTCCACAAATGTACTTGTAACAAGGCACACCTGTTAATTGAAATGTATTCCAGGTGACTACCTCATGAAGCTGATTGATAAAGCCAAGAGTGTGCAAAGCTGTCATCAAGGCAAAGGGTGGCTATTTGAAGAATCTCAAATATTAAATCTATTTTGATTTGTTTAACACTTTTTTGGTTACTACATGACTCTATGTGTTATTTCATAGTTTTGATGTCTTCAATTTTATTCCATAATGTAGAAAATAGTAAAAATAGAGAAAAACCCTTGAATGAGTAGGCGTGTCTAAACTTTTGACCGGTAGTGTATATAGGGACATTATCAATGTGTGCTACTCTGAGTTGATTTTAATGTCTTCAGGATCTTTAGAATCTTGATTCTGAAAAAGTATTATCTTTCTAACTTTATTTCACACACACAAACACCCACAATCCTACACACAAACACCCACAATCCTACACACAAACACCCACAATCCTACACACAAACACCCACAATCCTACACACAAACACCCACAATCCTGCACACAAACACCACAATCCTGTACACAAACACCCACAATCCTACACACAAACACCCACAATCCTGCACACAAACACCCACAATCCTGTACACAAACACCCACAAGCCTGCACACAAACACCCACAAGCCTGCACACAAACACCCACAATCCTACACACAAACACCCACAATCCTACACACAAACACCCACAATCCTACACACAAACACCCACAATCCTACACACAAACACCCACAATCCTGCACACAAACACCCACAATCCTGTACACAAACACCCACAATCCTACACACAAACATCCACAATCCTGCACACAAACACCCACAATCCTGCACACAAACACCCATAAGCCTGCACACAAACATCCACAAGCCTGCACACAAACACCCACAAGCCTGCACACAAACACCCACAAGCCTGCACACAAACACCCATACGCATGCATACAAACACCCACAAGCCTGCACACAAACACCCACAAGCCTGCACACAAACATCCACAAGCATGCATACAAACACCCACATGCCTGCACACAAACACCCACAAGCCTGCACACAAACATCCACAAGCCTGCACACAAACACCCATAAGCATGCATACAAACACCCACAAGCCTGCACACAAACATATGCAAGCCAGCACACAAACACCCACAAGCCTGCACACAAACACATAAACACACACACATTCTCTCTCTCTCTCTCTCTCTCTCTCTCTCTCTCTCTCTCTCTCTCTCTCTCTCTGCTTGAGTTTAGCTGATGTTTCTGCTCTCAAGTTGGTGTGTTTAATTCTCATCAGCTCGTGAATGAGAGTTAAGAGGAGAGTGTTATGCTTTCAGCATCACCCATGGTTGTTCCAGAGGACTGGAAAGGACAGAGCAGGAAAACACTAACTACTGTACTATGGGCAGACCTAATATCAACAGGGAGGCAGAACCTTCAACCTTTCCTACCACTATTCCTTCTACTACTACTGCTTAACTGTATTTAAGAATATGAATACTTAATAGGATTGTGTGTAAATAGTATTTTTGTTGTCTCTTAGTGTCTTTCCAATATATGACGCTTATTTTATTCAGTTATTTTGCTTGTTTAGTTTTTATTATTATTTAAA